>NC_053390.1:381773755-381934995 GCF_905171765.1 Bufo bufo
TCAGGGGCCATTTTTATGCGTTTTAAAGAGAAACTGTCAAAAATGTGCCCTGCTGGAACCTAGAGAAATTTTTATTTTAGACCACTGGAGTACAGGCCCCAAACATTAGGCATTTACCGGACAGAAAACATCAAGTGATTATGTGGCTGGAGGTATATTTGACGGTCATTGGATATCAATTTTACTGCAGGCCATTGGAGTACAGGCCCCAAACATTAGGCATTCATCGGACAGAAAACATCAAATAATTATGTGGCTGGAGGTATATTAGACGGTTAATGGATATCGATTTTACTGCAGGCCAGTGGACTACAGGCCCCAAAACTTATTCATTCATCGGACAGAAAACTTCAAGTGATTATGTGGCTGGAGGTATATTAGACGGTCATTGGATATCAATTTTACTGCAGGCCAGTGGAGTACAGGCCCCAAACATTAGGCATTCACCGGACAGAAAACATCAAGTGATTATGTGGCTGGAGGTATATTAGACGGTCAAAGGATATCAATTTTACTGCAGGCCAGTGGACTACAGGCCCCAAAAATAATTAATTCACATACAGAAAAGAACAATTGATAATCAGTGATGAGCAGCAGGGGCAATATTTGAATTTGCGATATTTCGTGAATATTTTGGCGAATACTCGTCATATATTCGTGAATTTGTGATCTCTAGTCATTTTCTTGATTGCAAAAACCGGCAATTGGAATATTCACGACAAGAATTCGCAATACAAAAATTTGCGATCAACACTACTCCTAAAGTCAAAGATATTGCAGCCTTCTCATTGGCCCACACTCAAGAAGCAGTGCGGGATCATGGGTACTGATGAAAAAAAATCTAGAATATTCGCGATTACGAAGTATATCTAGATATTCGCAAATTCGCGAAGTGCCAATGTTTGCGATTAGAATATTCACGATCAACACTATTATTAATGTGGCAGGAAGTACATTATACGGTCACATAACAATTTTACTGTTGGCCAGTTAGATTACAGGCCCCAAAAATTATGCATTCACCGTACAGAAAACATCAAGTGATTATGTGGTTGGAGATACATTACACGGTCATTGGATATCAATTTTACGGCAGGCCAGTACAAATACATGTCAAAAACATATGTTTAAAAGAACTAAAAAAATAAAATTGGATTAAAAATATGGCTAACGAAATCCCCCCTCTTGAAAAAAAAACCTCAATAGTAATAGGTGAAATTCAATGAAACGTGGTCATCACAGGTGTTGAATTCCATGCCTCATTAATTTTTAGAAATGTGAGGTAGTCCACACTGTCGTGAGCTAGGCGAGTGCGCTTATTGGTCACGATCCCCCCCTGCTGCGCTGAACGTCCTTTTGGACAGGACAGTCGACGAGGGGCAAGCTAAGATTTCCATGGCAAATTGTGCCAGGTCTGGCTACAGGTCAAGCCTCCACATCCAGGAGTAAAGAGGTTCCTCGCTTCTCAGAGCGTCCACATCAGCCATTAACCCGATGTAGTCGTTCACCTGTCGGTCTAGACATTCCCTGAGGCAGGATCCGGAGGGTGGCTGTCGATGGGTTGGCTGCAATATGATCTCATATCTGAAGTGACCAACACATCTTCAAACCTCTCTCTTCTTGCATACGTGGTAGGATTGGTACCCGCAACTGGTTCTCTGTGGGTGGAAATTCAGACTCCTGCTGACTTGTCTCAGATGGAGCAGCCCCCCCTGGGAATTCATTCAGCATTGCAAATTCCTCATCTTCCTGCCCCTGTTCCTCGACGGCTTGATCAATGACACGACTCATTGCATGCTCCATAAAGAAGGTGTAAGGTACAATGTCACTGATGGCGCACTGGCTGCGACTGACCAGTTTTGTGATCTCATTAAATGGCCGCAGAAGTCTCCATGCGTCGCGCATAAGCAGCCACTGGTGCAGTGAAAAAAACACAAGCTCCCCATAACCTGTCCTGCCACAGAGTTCGTTCAGGTAGTCATTAGCGGCACGTTTCTGCTGGAGCACTCTATCAAGCATATACAAGGTGGAGTTCCAGCACGTCGGGCAGTCACAAATGAGACGTCTGACGGGCAAGTGGTGTCGCCACTGAACGTCAGATTTTCCTGGCCTGCCGCAAGACGTCCTGCACCCCGGGGTATTTGGCAACGAATCGCTACACGACTAAATTCAGGACGTGTGCCATTTTGCCCTGTTTCAGCGGACTCAGCAGATTGGCACCGATGTCGCACACTACTTTACGAACTGACAAATTGAGCAGGGTTAGCCACTGATCGGCCTGTGACCGCAGAGCTGAAAGCAGTGCAGGACTGGTGTGGCTCTTGGCTTCCATGCACAACAGCCGCAGAACTGCGGCAACGTCTCACCTGGCATGTCGAATAGGTTCTGGGGAGCTGATGGGTGCAGCAGAAGAGGCGGTAGCAGTGGAAAAGGAGGAGTCAGATGAGGAGGAGATGGAGGATGGAGTAGGAGGAGGAGAAGAGGCAGGACTGCATGCAAGCCGTGGCGGTAACACCAAATCCACTCATGGCCATATAGCTCTGGGATACCCTTCTGGGAGAAATATTTCCTTTCGGGGACCTTCCATTGCGGTGTGCCAATAGCCACAAATTTTCTAAAGGCCTTCGAGTCCACCAGTTAATATGGCAGTAGTTGGCGGGATAGCAGTTCCCACAAGCCGGCGGTCGGCCGTTGGGCAAGAGGGTTATACGGTGTCATCAACTTTTTACGTTACAACATTTGGGCCACGGAAGCCTGCCTTTTGCCAGATGAACGCGACGACGGCAAGGTGAAAGGTGGAGTGGAGGACAAATGGGAGGAGAGAGGAGAAGGAGAAGAGGCAGGATGTGCAGCGCTGGGAGTGTGGCTTTGTGGGTTCTGACGGTGTTGATCCCACTGGGCTCGGTGATGGGAGGCCAGGTGCCTTCTTAAGGCGGTCATCCCTAGGTGAGTGTTGGACTTACCGCGACTTATGCGTTGACAGCACAGGCTGCAGATGGCACCACTTATATCAGCAACTGACTGTCATGGCTGTGTCATGGTCTGGTATCGTGGACCATGACACTTTTGCCGTGCATGCTTGTTGCTGGTGGCAACATGTTGTTTTTGCATGTTTTGACACTTCCCCTTTAAGTTGTGTGTCCCTTCCCATCCTGGTGTGCACGGGGTTAAGGTGTGTTTGCTAGGTGTGTTGGGTGTGACCTCAGGTCTTCTTATATGTTGAGGTGGTGGAACCTGAGGTCAGTTTTGATTTTGCTTGTCAGTCTGTGTAGGAGCTCTGCTCCCTGGCTGTATGTAAAAGTCTGTGTGAGCCACCCCTATTTGTTATATTGTTTCCCTTGCTCTGTCTCTGTGTCCCCTCCGGCGTGTTTCTGTTTTCCCTTTCCCATCTGCTAAATGTTGTTATGGTGTGGGCCTTGTTTGGAGGTTATTGTGCTGTGGTGTGTTTCCTCCGAAAGGGGGTTGCTTTCCCGGAGGGGTTTAAGCAAACATCTAGACAGTGCGTTTCCGGTCCATCTCGTCGGCTGCAGTTAGGTTCTGGTAACCTAGGTTGTCTGTTGCCTTTTGTTACTTACCTGTCGTTCGGCTTTGAATCCTGTCTAGTTGGTGGCCAGCTGCTGGGCTTCTGGAGACACCATGCATCCGTTGTGTAGGATGAATGGGTGGTCTCTGCCCTGTCTTCAGGCTTAGGGCATTGCAGGGATACTTAGGGTTCTAGGTTGGTGAGCATAAGCCCCCTTACCTTCTGAGGCGGCTCATGCATTAGGAGTTTAGGGAGATCATCAGGGTCGAGTTAGGAGGTGACCTGCTCCCTGTTCCCTGCTATCCGGCGTAGCAGCGACTGATATTGTATGGTGGGGGTTTCCCCCACTCCCCGACGTGACATTATAACAAATAAAGGCTCTGCAGTCTTGTTTCCTTCAAAAGAGGGTGCAGCATGTATTGCCTGCCGTTTTCGGCATACATGCACGTTCTCCGGAGGGAGAGCGTCATGGGGTTCACCATTAACGGCGCTGTTGGTGGCTTTTTCCCCGCCACCTTGCTAACCGTTGTCCGTGTAGGTGTGTTCCCTCGTTCCGTTCTCAGTAGTTCCTTGCTCTTGGGCTGGTTGCTGGCAGCATTTTTGTTGGTGTACTGGCTGTGTGCTGGTTGGGAATGCTTGCTGATTGCCGCCCAGAGTGTGACCTGTGTCTGAGATGGACGCTGTGTCCAGTATACTTTCTCCTTACTGCTTGTTGGCTGGCTACCAATGACCTAGTTGGTGGTTCCTGGCATGCTGGCGGCAGTTTTGAGGGATGTACTGACACAGTATTTGCACTTTTCTTTTTTGTTATTCCCCTTTTTGGGGGGGGAAGGCTTTGAGGGGGAAAGTGTCACGGCTGTGTCATGGTCTGGTATCATGGACCATGACACTTTTGCCGTGCATGCTTGTTGCTGGTGGCAACATGTTGTTTTTGCATGTTTTGACACTTCCCCTTTAAGTTGTGTGTCCCTTCCCATCCTGGTCTGCACGAGGTTAAGGTGTGTTTGCTAGGTGTGGTGGGTGTGACCTCAGGTATCCTTATATGTTGGGGTGGTGGAACCTGAGGTCAGTTTTGATTTTGCTTGTCAGTCTGTGTAGGAGCTCTGCTCCCTGGATGTATGTAAAAGTCTGTGTGAGCCACCCCTATTTGTTATATTGTTTCCCTTGCTCTGTCTCTGTGTCCCCTCCGGCGTGTTTCTGTTTTCCCTCTCCCACCTGCTGAATGTTGTTATGGTGTGGGCCTTGTTTGGAGGTTATTGTGTTGCGGTGTGTTTCCTCCGAAAGGGGGTTGCTTTCCCGGAGGGGTTTAAGCAAACATCTAGACAGTGCGTTTCCGGTCCATCTCGTCAGTGGCAGGTAAGTTCTGGTAACCTAGGTTGTTGCCTTTTGTTACTTACTTGTCGTTCGGTTGTGAAGCCTGTCTAGTTGGTGGCCAGCTGCTGGGCTTCTGGAGACACCATGCATCCATTGTGAAAGATGAATGGGTGACCTCTGCCCTGTCTTCAGGCTTAGGGCATAGCAGGGATACTTAGGGTTCTAGGTTGGTGAGCATGAGCCCCCTTACCTTCTGAGGCGGCTCATGCATTAGGAGTTTAGGGAGATCATCAGGGTCGCGTTAGGAGGTGACCTGCTCCCTGTTCCCTGCTATCCGGCGTAGCAGCGACTGATATTGTACGGTGGGGGGTTTCCCCCACTCCCCGCCATGACACTGACATGTTAAAAAAAAGCCCACACTGGGAGCGCCAGATGTGACCATGCATGGTGGATGGCTCGCTCCAAATACATTTGCAGTCTGATTTTTGCCTCCTGTGAACTGCGAGTTCTGCCTGCTTCTCCTCCTTCTCCTCCCTATCTGCTGCTTTGTCTCTCCCTCTGAACTCCCCTCCTCTTCCTCTCTTGTGGGCACCCACGTGAAGTCCATCGACAACTTTCACCACCACTGACATTAGAGATCTCGGAGTAGGCTGCAAAAGCGGGGACCACCCTCCTTGGGCTGATCTGGGTACTGTCGTCAGACCGCTGGGTGGCGGCCGTTGCTACCTCCTCTTCCACATTCAATGCCAAGAATGGCTGCGTATCGGAAAGGTCTGGGAATGGATGGGAAAATAATTCCTCTGACTCAAGTGGATGGGCTATGGTAGTGGTGGTGTCTTTGGGGTGCACACAGCAGAGAGTGAGGAGAGTGCTGATACAGAGGATGAGAAGGGTGCAGAAGCGGAATGCTGAGTGAGCCACTCAACCACCTCTGGTGCATCCTTTGATGTATTCGCATACACCTTTTCCAACTTCCCACTTAGGCCCGGCCTGGTGCACCTGTCCGACCCCTACCACCACTGCGGAATGGCCTGCCTCTTCCTCTGCATGTCATTTTCAAAATGACACTGTGACAAAGTCCCTATAGAAGAGCAGTATTTGTGGAAGCAGGTATATAGAACCCCTCAATTATTATTTGCTGGAAGTAGGTATATCAAACGCCTTAATCAGTTTTTTGGGGGGCAATAGGTATATCACACCAGTTGCAATTAGTTGTTCCTATAGCGTTTGTCCCTCTGTATAGCTGCGGTATCTCAGCAGAACCGCACACAACTGCTGCACAATACAAGTGCACTACATAGAAATTATATTATAGGTATATCACACCCCTGCCTCAATCTGTTTTTTTGTGGGGCAAATGGTATATCACACTAGTTGCAATTAGTTGTTTCAATAGCGTTTGTCTTTTTGTATAGCTGCGGTATCGCAGCAGAACCGCACACAACTGCTGCACAATACAAATGCACTATATAGAAAGTATATTATAGGTATATCACGCCCTTGCCTCAATCATTCTTTTGGGGGGCAACTGGTGTATCACACCAGTTGCAATTAGTTGTTCCAATAGCGTTTTTCCCTCTGTATAGCTGCGGTATCGCAGCAGAACAGCACACAACTGATGCACAATACAAATGAACTATATAGAAATTGTATTATAGGTATATCACACCCCTGCCTAAATCAGTTTTATGGGGGGGCAACTGGTATCACACCAGTTGCAATTAGTTGTTCCAATAGCATTTGTCCCTCTGTATAGCTGCGTTATCTCAGCAAAACCGCACACAACTGCTGCACAATACAAATGCACTATAATATACTTTCTATGTTAGAAATTATATTATAAGTATATCACACCCCTCAGTATGTCACACCTATTGATAGCACACCTATACCAGTCCTTAAAAGGACTTTTGTGGCCGTATTAGCTAGCGTTTGGTGTCCCTAACAGTCTGTCCCTGCTCCATACAGCAACCTCTCCCTACACTGGCAAAAGACTGAATGTAAAATGGCGGCCAGATTGGGTTTATTTATAGGGTAGGGTGTGTATCCATGTGCTTAAATGTCTCAATTGGCTGTCCTGTCCCACCTGATGGATGTGTCATGGGTCAAAGTTCAGCGCTATGCAAAAAAATATGGAGAGTGCGAATATCGCCCTATGTTCACATGTTCGGCGACCGTCTTACTCATGGCACTGCAGACCGTGCAGTGGCGCGGGAATTTTCGATTAGTGTCCCTTGACGTTGAAAGCCTGTACACGCGCATCCCTCAGGATGAAGGCATAAAAGCCGTCATAGAAATCCTTTGAAACACAGACAAAAGGGAGGTCTTTAGGGATTTCATCAGTGACGCTCTTAGTCTGGTTCTCAAACATAATGCCTTCATGTTCGGAGATGCGTGGTACAGGCAAAAGTTCGGCACAGCAATGGGCACGCGAGTCGCATGCACATTTGCAAACTTGTACCTCGCTAGTTTCGAGGACAAATAAGTTTATTCAGTTACTAACCCTTTTCTCACTTACATACAAACATACCACAGATTTGTGGACAACATATTTATAATATGGTCGGACACGGAAACTACCTTTAAAAGTTTGTTGAGCACCTCAACCAGATTAATGACATGGACATGGTGTTTACATATAAGTTTGGAGGCCTGCAGCTCGAATTTATGGACGTACTTCCCCAGAGGAAGGCATCCGCCGAAACGCGCGTTGGGGTTACGTGGCTCTCCTGAGGTGTATATCCCCATATCATGGGTATGTAGATCTGTAATGCTTTTGGGGATTTTGGGGGATATGTTTACAGGCTCTGGTGCTTAGCTATACCCACTTGGGTTATCCATAGGTGGATGTTGCCGTGCACCTGAGCCATATCTTTATGTATATGGAGTTTTAAGTTGTCACCACAGTTACTATCGTGATATTGGACCATTGATGTGGTGACTCCTTACGCACCTGCACTTTAATTTTCTCTTGGCTGTTGTATGGTCCCATATATCTATTGAAACTATCACACATCAAAATGTTGCGGTGTAGTCTGTAACCATTTACTGATGTGGTGTTTTATCATTTGCACTTTAGTACTTTTATGGTTTTTTTTGCCCCTATATATTGAGTAATTGTGGTTGCAGAAGTATATGCAGAAATTAGTGAGGTATTGTACTCTCGTTCTCTGCCTCTATTTTTGTACTCCATCCCTCCCCTCTATGTTTCACTTGTGCTGATATGTCTCCTCAGATGTAGCCATTTTTTATCTGTTGTCTCACGTTCTCGTCTATATGTCATTTATTTAATAAAGGATTTATTTTTGATGATATACCCGTCTAATCTCAGTTCATTCTCGTTGTTTGGCTTATATCTGCTAGGGATGGCGAATTGGTGACTGAGGGATACTGTAAACCTACAGCCACCAACTCGCTGCTACATTACTCCAGTTACCACCCGCTAAGCGTGAAGAAAGCGTAGTGGAAATTGCCACTGCTGCAGGTTTAATCCACAATGGGAAACCTTGGTATTCGGGGGTCTACAACATACAGTGGACAACCTGATCACCCGTAAAAGTAAATTCGTAGTATATCTTATACTGTGCATATGTGGCAGGTTCTACAATGGTAAAACAATAAGGAGTCTTAATGAGAGAATAAAAGAACATTTGGTCTCACTCACCTCTGAGAAGGGCTGCCCGCGCCTCATACATCATGTAAAACATGATCATGAAGGAAGAAGTGAAGTACTTAGGTTTGCAAGTATTCAGATCGTCAAGAACCCGTCCCAGGGCAGAGCTAGGCATCAGGAACTACTTAGAAGGGAAAGCAGGTGGATACTGCACACCGATGCCATGGGCCCCTTGGGACTAACCGAGAAAATAGATATGGGAGTGTTATTGTAAGAGTGTTCTTTGTATGTGTTTATATTTTTGGTTTTATGTATATGCAGACAGTGTCTGTATGGTGAGCACACCTTTGACCCCAGGATGACCTTATAGGTGAGCGCCGCGGTTGAGCGCCACCCAGTGATGTCAGACATCTTTTTGCCGCTGTTATGTTGGCCCGACGAAGCGCTTTATGCGCGAAACGGCCGTCGCCGCTAATTCCTCTGCATTGCAAGTACGTTTGTCCACCTACTGTCGTCTGTGTTCTTATATATTTTATCCAAGATGTGGAATTAATAAAGAAGAACTGCAACTAATGGTGAGTGCCACTGAACTTTTTTGCTTTTTCTCAAAGCCGCACATATCTTTTGTCTACCCAGTGGAGTACAGCTAGGTTGTGAATTTATGCACTCTTGTTGCCAATCGAGTTACCATCAGCATACCCATATGGGAGCATAATAAAGAGGAAATCAGTGTGTAGTGCCACTTAAACTATTCTCCTTGCCACCTTGTACTGATACAGCACCTCTGGCGTGATAAAAGCTGTTTTTTGCCTTGGCAGCCTCTGTCAAGGGTACCTGCCAGTATCCTTTGGTGAGGTCCAACACAGAAAAATGCCGGGCTTGGCCCAACTTTTTAAAAAGCTCATCCTCTCCGGGCATCGGATATGCGTCAAACTTGGACACCTCATTCAGTTTGCTGAAGTCGTTACAGAACAGCAATGTCCCGTCCGGCTTGGGTATTATATCGGACTGGCCCATTCACTTTTTGACTCCTCGACGACACCTAGCTGGAGCAAATTACAGAGTTCACTCATTACCTTGGACATAAACAGGGTCCCTTAGTCAGTCAGAACCTCCTTAGGCAGACCCACGCGAGAAAACATCTCCATTAACTCCTTAGCTATGAGTTTGTATGATGTATGCCACAGTGCACGGCCTCCGGGTACCGAGTGGCGTAATTGAGGACAACCAACATGTGTTGGTGTCCTCTAGCAGACTTTGGTACCGGGCCTATGAGATCCATAGTGATTCGCTTGAACGGGACCTCGATAATTGTGATGGGTAGCAGGGGACTACGGAAATGTGGCTGGGGGCTCGTTATCTGGCAGGTTGGGCAAGACTTCGGTCCTGCGTCTTTTGCATTCCCAGATGACCCCCGAGAACATGCTGGTGGGCTAACTCTAACACGAATTTGTGATAAGCCTGGGGTACCACCAACTGTTCAATGGATTCACCTCGCAGCTGGTTTACTCGATACAACATCTCTTGACGAACCACAAAACGGGAAAACACCGACTCTGCCCTCGGTTGTTGTGGTTCCCCATCTATTATTAATAACATTTCCCAGGCTTGCGATAGGGTATAGGGTTGGGTCCCGATGTTGTGCAGTACCAAAATTATCCTCTGAGACATTGAGGTTGGCTAGCTCCGGACCTGGCGACAAGACCTCCATGTCTCCCACTATCACACTTAGTGGAGTTGTCTCCTCCTCTTCCACCGAAGTGGCGGTCACCCCTACTGCTGGCCCTTCGGACTCAGGTTCCCAGGGTTCTGGTCTCCCCCCTGAGCCGGGCCACTCTGCTAGGGTCACATCACGGGTATAGGTGACTTTCGTGTCCGGCCATAGTGGTGGGGTAGTCTTTCCCAATTATTAGTTCATACGGTAATTTTGTGGCGACGGCCACCTCAAGAGTCCACCTGCCGGCCGCCATTAATATAGAGACCAGGGCAGTGGGATAGTCATTTAAGTCCCCATGAATGCACACAAAGACAACCCTTCGGCCAGTAAACTCGACGGGCCGCACCAGGGCAGCTCTTACTAGGGACACCAGGCTCCCTGAATCCAGCAGTGCCGCCACCAGAGTGTCCCCCACTTCCACCTTGCACAGATGGCTATTGTCTACAGTCTCGGAGGTACCTGTGGCACACAGCTTCCTGGCATACAATTAGTGGCGGTAGCCATAGTTGGTATCTATGGGTTCACCCCGATGGGGACAGTCGGCCCTTATGTGTCCTCGTGACACCGCCAGCAAACCACCAGGGCTGGGTCTGCAGGGGATACATCCCGGGCAGGTTTGGCTGGCACCGGCCGCCGGGTCTGGGGTGGAGAGTTCCGGGGTTTGACTGGCCCCCTACCAAAAGAACCCCCCTGCAGATTTCTGGTGGCCTTGTAGCGCTCCACCTGGTCAACCATCTCTAAGGCATTACCAGGAGACACCTGGCCGATCCAGTGCTGGACATGGTACGGCAAAGCCCTCCAAAACACATCCGTCAACAGACGGTCCAGCATAGCAGTGGGAGTCAATATGTCAGGCTGCAGCCATTTCTGCAACCGGTGTAGCAGGTCATAATATTGTGGTCTGGCGTTTTCAGCCGAGTTAAATTCCCACTGGTGCACCCGCTGAGCCCGCAGCAATACATTCACCCCCATTATCACCAGGATCTCATCTTTCACTGTCAGGTATTCGGCCGCTTGATCATTGGGGAGATCAAAAAACACTTTCTGGGGTCCAGACGCCAGGAACGGAGCAACGACCTCAACCCACTGGTCTCGGGGTAATTTCTTCCTCACGGCGACCTTTTCAAACATCGCCAGATAGGTCTCAACGTCATCCGAGTGGGACATCTTAGGGATCGCCGCACGGACAGCTTTCTGGGCATCGTGCGTTCTGGGCATCGGGCATCGTGGGTTCTAGGATGCTCCAGTCGCTTGCAACCCCATTACATGTTGAAATAGCAGCTGGCTAGTTTCCTGCTGCTGCTTGTTATCCTCCCGCTGCTGCAAGTTAGCCTTCACGAGTGCTTTCACGACCGCCTCCATATTATCCGGGGACACGGGTCGTAACCTTGCCGGGCTTAATATAGGACATGCACCTGTGCCCGGGAAAAAAAATAAAAATGTCGGCCTTCAGGCCTGCCTCACTGTGTTTGCCCACATCTGACACCAATTGTGGGGTTTTGCTCTGGTAGACAGGCTAGCGGACACAGTATAGAGGCAATCACAAAGTCTTTAACTTAAACAGTTTGGTGTTTATTCACACATAAGGAAAAACAAAATGACCGTTCACAGTCTTGGTGTTTGTTCATACCATGCAATGTCCATAGAACAAAATCTTCACCTGGTTAGAAGTTTTCCCCCCCGCAGTCCACAGCAGGCTTTAGGGGCCTGTTTCCCGGGATGCGGCTCTCAGCCCTTTAGACAGCACAAAGTCACAGGTCCCAAAACACAGACTCCCCAGATTCTCTGTCAGATGGAGGATAAACCACCACCAGCTGAGACTGCTGGCTGGGTTTTATATAGGCTAAAAAAGACCCAGCCTGGAGCGTGGGGAGAGGCAACCCACCCAGCACTTTGGCTACTCCCAGTAAGAGACGGCCCAGATGGGCTTTAAAGCCATGCTAACAACAAACTGTCAGTCAGCACTAGCACTTAAAACTACTGGCTCTTACCTCACTGAGGCCAGGATTCTCAGTGACACATACCTTCCATCAATGACGACCCCTTGCGCCTTCCTACAATATCTACATACACTCACCTAAAGAATTATTAGGAACACCTGTTCTATTTCTCATTAATGCAATTATCTAGTCAACCAACCAAGGGAAAAACATCCAGTATGCGGCAGTCCTGTGGGCAAAAATGCCTTGTGGATGCTAGAGGTTAGAGGAGAATAGGCCGACTGATTCAAGCTGATAGAAGAGCAACGTTGACTGAAATAACCACTCGTTACAACCGAGGTATGCAGCAAAGCATTTGTGAAGCCACAACACGCACAACCTTGAGGCGGATGGGCTACAACAGCAGAAGACCCCACCGGGTACCACTCATCTCCACTACAAATAGGAAAAAGAGGCTACAATTTGCACGAGCTCACCAAAATTGGACTGTTGAAGACTGGAAAAATGTCACAAGTTAGCGGAAAATGATGATTTTTTATTTTTATTTTTTTCTTACAAAGTCTCATATTCCACTAACTTGTGATAAAAAAATAAAAACTTCCATGAACTTACTATGCCCATCACGAAATACCTGGGGGTATCTTCTTTCCAAAATGGGGTCACATGTGGGGTAGTTATACTGCCCTGGCATTTTAGGGGCCCGAATGCGTGAGAAGTAGTTTGAAATCAAAATCTGTAAAAAATGGCCGGTGAAATCCGAAAGGTGCTCTTTGGAATGTGGGCCCCTTTGCCCACCTAGGCTGCAAAAAAGTGTCACACATGTGGTATTGCCGTACTCAGGAGAAGTTGGGCAATGTGTTTTGGGGTGTCATTTTACATATACCCATGCTGGGTGAGATAAATATCTTGTTCAAATGCCAACTTTGTATAAAAAAATGGGAAAAGTTGTCTTTTGCCAAGATATTTCTCTCACCCAGCATGGGTATATGTAAAAAGACACCCCAAAATACATTGCCCAACTTCTCCTGAGTACGGTGATATCAAATGTGTGACACTTTTTTGCAGCCTAGGTGGTCAAAGGGGCCCACATTCCAAAGAGCACCTTTCGGATTTCACCGGACATTTTTTACAGATTTTGATTTCAAACCTCTTCTCAAGCATTCGGGCCCCTAAAATGCTAGGGCAGTATAACTACCCCACAAGTGACCCCATTTTGGAAAGAAGACACCCCAAAGTATTTTGAGATGGGCATAGTGAGTTCATGGAAGTTTTTATTTTTTGTCACAAGTTAGTGGAATATGAGACTTTGTAAGAAAAAAATAAAAAATAAATAAATCATCATTTTCCGCTAACTTGTGCCAAAAAATAAAAAATTCTAGGAACTCACCATGCCCCTCACGGAATACCTTGGGGTGTCTTCTTTCCGAAATGGGGTCACATGTGGGGTATTTATACTGCCCTGGCATTTTAGGGGCCCTAAAGCGTGAGAAGAAGTCTGGGATCCAAATGTCTAAAAATGCCCCCCTAAAAGGAATTTGGGCCCCTTTGCGCATCTAGGCTGCAAAAAAGTGTCACACATGTTTTGGGGTGTCTTTTTACATATACTCATGCTGGGTGAGAGAAATATCTCGGCAAAAGACAACTTTTCCCATTTTTTATACAAAGTTTGCATTTGACCAAGATATTTATCTCACCCAGCTTGGGTATATGTAAAATGACACCCCAAAACACATTGCCCAACTTCTCCTGAGTACGGCAATACCACATGTGTGACACTTTTTTGCAGCCTAGATGCATAAAAGGGGCCCACATTCCTTTTAGGAGGGCATTTTTAGACATTTGGATCCCAGAGTTCTTCTCACGCTTTAGGGCCCCTAAAATGCCAGGGCAGTATAAATACCCCACATGTGACCCCATTTTGGAAAGAAGACACCCCAAGGTATTCCGTGAGGGGCATGGTGAGTTCCTAGAACTTTTTATTTTTTGTCACAAGTTAGCGGAAAATGATTTTTTTTTGTTTTTTCTCACAAAGTCTCCCTTTCCGCTAACTTGGGACAAAAATTTTTTTGGGACAAATCTTTCATGTGACAAAAAATAAAAAATTCGAGGAACTCGCCATGCCCCTCACGGAATACCTTGGGGTGTCTTCTTTCCGAAATATGGTCACATGTGGGGTATTTATACTGCCCTGGCATTTTAGGGGCCCTAAAGCGTGAGAAGAAGTCTGGAATATAAATGTCTAAAAATTTTTACGCATTTGGATTCCGTGAGGGGTATGGTGAGTTCATGTGAGATTTTATTTTTTGACACAAGTTAGTGAAATATGAGACTTTGTAAGAAAAAAAAAAAAAGAATTTCGGCTGACTTGGGCCAAAAAAAATGTCTGAATGGAGCCTTACAGGGGGGTGATCAATGACAGGGGGGTGATCAATGACAGGGGGGTGATCAGGGAGTCTATATGGGGTGATCACCCCCCTGTCATTGATCACCCCCCTGTAAGGCTCCATTCAGATGTCCGTATGTTTTTTACAGATCCACGGATACATGGATCGGATCCGCAAAACACATACGGACGTCTGAATGGAGCCTTACAGGGGGGTGATCAATGACAGGGGGGTGATCAATGACAGGGGGGTGATCAATGACAGGGGGGTGATCAGGGAGTCTATATGGGGTGATAACCCCCCTATCATTGATCACCCCCCTATAAGGCTCCATTCAGATGTCCGTATGTGTTTTGCGGATCCGATCCATGTATCCGTGGATCCGTAAAAAACATACGGACGTCTGAATGGAGCCTTACAGGGGGGTGATCAATGACAGGGGGGTGATCAATGACAGGGGGGTGATCAGGGAGTCTACATGGGGTGATCACCCCCCTGTAAGTCTCTAGTCAGACGTCTGTATGTGTTTTGCTGATCCGATCCATGTATCCGTGGATCCGTAAAAAACATATGGACGTCTGAATGGAGCCTTACAGGGGGGTGATCAATGACAGGGGGGGGATCAATGACAGGAGGGTGATCAGGGAGTCTATATGGGGTGATCACCCCCGTCATTGATCACCCCCCTGTAATGCTCCATTCAGACGTCCGTATGTGTTTTGCGGATCCGATCCATGTATCCGTGGATCCGTAAAAAACATACGGACGTCGGAATGGAGCCTTACAGGGGGGTGATCAATGACAGGGGGGTGATCAGGGAGTCTATATGTGGTGATCACCCCCCTGTAAGGCTATATTCAGACGTCTGTGTTTTGCGGATCCGATCCATGTATCCGTGGATCTGTAAAAAACATACGGACATCTGAATGGAGCCTTACAGGGGGGTGATCAATGACAGGGAGGTGATCAATGAAAGGAGGGTGATCAGGGAGTCTATATGGGGTGATCACCCCCGTCATTGATCACCCCCCTGTAATGCTCCATTCAGACGTCCGTATGTGTTTTGCGGATCCGATCCATGTATCAGTGGATCTGTAAAAAACATACGGACGTCTGAATGGAGCCTTACAAGGGGGTGATCAATGACAGGGGGGTGATCAGGGGTTAATAAGGGGTTAATAAGTGACAGGGGGGGTGTAGTGTAGTGGTGTTTGGTGCTACTTATTACTGTGCTGCCTGTGTCCTCTGGTGGTCGATCCAAACAAAAGGGACCACCAGAGGACCAGGTAGCAGGTATATTAGACGCTGTTATCAAAACAGCGTCTAATATACCTGTTAGGGGTTAAAAAATCGCATCTCCAGCCTGCCAGCGAACGATCGCCGCTGGCAGGCTGGAGATCCACTCGCTTACCTTCTGATCCTATACGTCTCGCGAGATGACGCGTATATGCGTGACTCTGCGCAGGGCTGCCGCCTCCGGAACTCCATCCTGCGTTAGGCGGTCCGGAGGCGGTTAAGGACCTGTGATCTGCTAAATCCTGTGATCAGTAGTTATGGCAACCTGGAGTAGGACTGCAAGCTTCTATTGGCTGATAAGGGAAGATCGATCCAGTCGTTTGGTCGCGCATAAAGAACGTCCAGACAGACTTCTAGACAGACAGACAGAAACTCATTTTTATAATATAAGAGATATATATACATATATTTCTGTTGTCTGTCTGTCTGTCTGTTCTTTATGCACGGCCAAACCACTTGACCAATCTACACCAAATTTGGGCAGATAGTTAAGTAAAGTGCTAAGTTTTTAAACCAGGTTTTAGCTCTCTAGGACGTACTGTACCTCAAAAAAGCGACTATGGCACCATGACATGACCAGTAATAACCAAAAAAGACTTGCAACTCCTTCACTCATTCCCTAACCAACATACACATGGTCACATGACCTCTATTGGCCAATAGAAACCCGTAGGTCCTTCAGTCTTCACCTCACTGACATGCACACAGTTTTACACTATGTTCCCATAACAACTGTGACTGTTATAGAGCTCTGTGGATGTCACTGGTATGGGAGCGCTGTGGATGTCACTGTTATGAGGACACTGAGGATGTCACTCATATGGGGACACGGTGGTTGTCACTGTTATGGGGCCACTACACAAACAATAAATGAAGTACACTCATGAGAAGCTGAGAATTTTTGCCAGGATATATCTATATATATATATAGTGGAGACTCGCTCTAGTAGACAGGATTAGCGAATGCAGTATAGAGGCAACACCAAGTTCTTTGGATCAAACAGTTCAGTGTTTTATTCACACTTTAGGCAAGTGACAAAACAAGCAGTCATGTTCAAACAAAAAGTCACCTTACGGTGTTGGTGGTAATTCACACCATGCAGGAATTCTGCCTCAAAGAGTCCTTGCTCATAGCGGCACCAACCTGTTTTCACGCCAAACAGGTAGCAAGCCTTCATCCAGACACAAGGCTCCCAGATCCCAATACAGAGACATGGCTTCTGAGCCCAGCTGCCTATTTAAGGACGCCAGGTGCTGCCAAAACCCGGACCAGCATTTAAAATCCGGTCCGGTATTTGACTTAACCTGGCTGTAAATCAGCCCAGCAGCACATGCTGGGAGGAAAATACCTGTTTTCCCAGACCAAACCTCTCAATGTACCACATTCCCCCCCCCCCTCTTTATTCAACCCTGAGGGGGTGAACACATACCAGACAGTCTACCCGGGACAGGCCATGCACATTTCCCTGTAATCGGTCTGCCCTGTGTTCCACCAAAAACTTAAAGTTTTGTAGGGAGAGAAACCATCGGGTAACCCAGGCATTTCTGTCCTTGGCCTGGCTCATCCACTTGAGAGGGGAGTGGTCAGTCACCAGGCGAAATTTTCCCCAATAAATAATAGCAGAAATATTCTAGTGCCCACTTGATAGCCAGGGACTCTCTCTCCACTATACTATACCGGATCTCAGCTGAGTTGAGCTTACGGCTGAGGAAGACAAGGGGATGCTCCTCCCCGTTGACTGTACAGGTCTGTACTATAAACTCCCTTTTGAAGTCGGGCGCGTCACCAAAACCGGGAACCTGCACAGGGCCGACTTTAAAGTGGAGAAAGCCTCTTCCGCCCAATCATCCCAGCTAACCATCATTGACTTGTGTCCCTTCAAGAGTCCTGTCAAGGGCACGGCTAGAGTAACAAAGTGGGGAACACACGTCATGTAATAGCCCACCATTCCCAGGAATGACTTTTTTTGCCTAGTGGTGACAGGTTGGACCAATTCTGTATCACCTCTATTTTGTTCACTTGGGGTCTGATGACTCTGCGCCCAATGACATACCCCAGGCACTTAGTCTCCTCTAACCCAATCGCACATTTTTTTGGGTTAGCGGTTAGGCCAGCTTTCCAAAGGGAGTCCACTACAGCCTGCACTTTGGGTAGGTGACTTTCCCAGTCGTGGATGACAATATCGTCCAGGTAAGCCGGAGCGTACCGGCGATGTGGATGAAGCACAATGTCCATTAGTTGCTGAAAAGTGGCGGGGTGCTATGCAGACCCAAGGGTAAGACCTTAAATTGATACAGCCCCTCAGGCGTGATGAAGGCAGTTTTCTCTTTGGCAGCCTCCGTTAAAGGCACCTGCCAGTACCCTTTCGTGAGGTCCAAAACAGAAAAATACCGGGCTTGTCCTAACCTCTCGATGAGTTCATCCACCCGGGGCATGGGATATGCATCGAATTTGGAAACCTCGTTAAGTTTTCGAAAGTCGTTACAAAAGCTCAATGTCCCATCCAATTTGGGTATCAATACTATAGGACTGGCCCACTCACTTTTTAATTCCTCAATGATGTCTAGCTGCAACATTAGCTGCACCTCCTCCGATATGGCTTGTCGCCGAGCCTCGGGTACCTGGTATGGTTTTAATTAGACTTTTGCCTAAGGCTCAGTAACAATGTCATGCTGAATTATGGAAGTGCGTCCGGGGAGGTCCGAGAACACATCCGTGTTCCGAGTAAAGAAATCCCTGGCCTCCTGAGTCTATTTAGAGGAGAGGCTGTCAGCAATTTTTACTGTGGCAGCTGCCTCTCTTGCATCAGAACGAGGAGCCGGTACCTCTTCTGTACAGGTTTCCCTATCTTTCCACGGTTTGAGTAAATTCACATGGTAAATCTGCTCTGGCTTTCACCGCCCTGGCAAGTGTACCTTGTAGTTTACATCTCCAATTTTCTTGAGTACCCCATAGGGCCCCTCCCAACTAACCAGGAACTTATTGTTCACGGTCGCACCAGAACCAAAACCCGATCACTGGGGTTAAGGATCCGGACCCGAGCCTGCCGATTATAGACCCAACTCTGGGCTTGCTAAGCTGCCTGGGTAACGTACTCAATGACACTTTTATGTGGAGTGGGTTGTTGTTCCCACGCCTCTTTGGCCACAACCAAAAGACCGCAAGGGTGTCTGCCATGTAGCAGGTGAGAACCCAGTAGAGGCTTGGGGTACCTCTAGCACTGCGAACATGAGATAGGGCAGAAGGAGTTCCCAGTCCTTCCCATCTTTAGACACTAACTTTTTAACATATTTTTTTATGTTTGGTTAAACCGTTCTACCAGACCGTCCGTTTGCGGATGGTAAACGGACATCCGTAGTTGTTTTATGTGCAGCAATTTGCAGAGTTCCCTCATCACTTTGGACATAAATGGGGTCCCTTGGTCGGTTAGAACCTCTTTAGGTAGTCCTACTCGGAAAAACATCTCCATTAACTCCTTAGTTATGAGTTTTTCCGAGGTAAGTCACAGTGGCACTGCCTCCGGGTACTGAGTGGCGTAGTCTAGAATGACTAAGATGTGTTGATGCCCTCTGGCGGACTTCGGTACTGGGCCTATGAGGTCCATAGCTATTCAGTCAAACAGTATTTTGATAATTGGGAGAGGTACTAGGGGACTATGGAAATGTGGCTGGGGGCTAGTTATTAGGCAGGTCGGGCAAGACTTACAAAACTCTTCCACTTCTTTGAACGTGCTGGGCCGGTAAAAAAACGCTGTAGAATACGACCCTGAGTTTTCTGCAGCCCCAGGTTACCCCCGAGAATGTGTTGGTGGGCTAGATCTAACACAAGCTTGCGATAAGCCTTGGGGACCACCAACTGTTCAATAGGCTGACCCCATAGTTGGTTTACCCGATACAACATATTTTGCTGAACCACAAAACAGGGAAACACTGACTCTTCCCCAGGTTGTTGTGGTGCACAATCTACTATTAACACATTTTCCCAGGTGTGGTATAGGGTTGGGTCGTGACTAGGGATGAGCGAACCCGAACTATACAGTTCGGGTTCGTACCGAATTTTGGGGTGTCCGTGACACGGACCCAAACCCGAACATTTTCGTAAAAGTCCGGGTTCGGGTTCGGTGTTCGGCGCTTTCTTGGCGCTCTTTGAAAGGCTGCAAAGCAGCCAATCAACAAGCGTCATACTACTTGCCCCAAGAGGCCATCACAGACTTGCCTACTATTGGCATGGCTGTGATTGGCCAGTGCAGCATGTGACCCAGCCTCTATATAAGCTTGGGTCACGTAGCGCTGCACGTGACTCTGCTGATTCAAGCATAGGGAGAGGTTGCTGCTGCGACGTTAGGGCGAGATTAGGCAGATTAACTCCTCCAAAAGACTTCATTCTGTGATCGATCTGCAGCTGTGGATCATTGAAGTGCTAATATCGACTTGCTCACTTTTTTTTGGCTGCCCAGAGCGTTTTATATCACTTTTTTCTGGGGTGATCGGCGGCCATTTTGTGGCTTGTGGTGCGCCAGCACAAGCTACCACCAAGTGCTTTTAACCATCAATAGTGTGGTTATTTTTTGCTATATCCTACATCAGCTGCAGGCTGAGCTTATGTCACCGAAGTGCATTTAACTATCAACAGTCTGGTTATTTTTTGGCCATATACTACATCAGGTGCAGGCAGAGCCTGTGTCACCCAAGTGCATTTAACCATCAACAGTGTGGTTATTTTTTGGCCATATACTACATCAGGTGCAGGCTGAGCCTGTGTCACCCAAGTGCATTTAACCATCAATAGTGTGGTTATTTTTTGGCCATATACTACATCAGGGGCAAGTTGAGCCTGTCACACAGCGCCTAAAAAATAGACCTGACATTTCTATTAAACCAAATCTGTACTGTTTTAGCTGGTCAAGTTATTTGTAGTGACCGTAAAAGCAAAGTTTTTGTTCTGGGTTGAAAAACTATTCCCAAATTTGCCATTCTCAAAATAAGTAGTTTCTGCTATATCAGGCCTACTTTAAATCTATCCCAAAAAGGATATCTTAGATTCTTGGTGCTGATAGTGTCATTCAGAAAAACTTAACACACACGCTACCGTGCAGATACAAGTCTAATTCTGTGATTAAACGTATACCTGTCACACAGCGCAAAAAAAATAGGCCTCACATTTCTATTCAACCAAATCTGTACTGTTTTAGCTGGTCAAATTATTTGTAGTGACCGTAAAAGCACAGTTTTTGTTCTGGGTTGAAAAACTATTCCCAAATTTGCCATTCTCAAAATAAGTAGTTTCTGCTATATCAGGCCTACTTTAAATCTATCCCAAAAAGGATATCTTAGATTCAAGGTGCTGATAGTATCATTCAGAAAAACTTAACACACATGCTACCGTGCAGATACAAGTCTAATTCTGTGATTGAACGTATACCTGTCACACAGCGCAAAAAAAATAGGCCTCACATTTCTATTCAACCAAATCTGTACTGTTTTAGCTGGTCAAATTATTTGTAGTGACCGTAAAAGTACAGTTTTTGTTCTGGGTTGAAAAACTATTCCAAAATTTGCCATTTTCAAAATTGTGGTGAACGGGAACAATGAGGAAAACATCTAATAAGGGACACGGACGTGAACGTGGACATGGTCGTGGTGGTGTTAGTGGACCCTCTGGTGCTGGGAGAGGACGTGGCCGTTCTGCCACAGCCACACGTCCTAGTGAACCAACTACCTCAGGTCCCAGTAGCCAGCAGAATTTACAGCGATATTTGGTGGGACCCAATGCCGTTCTAAGGATGGTAAGGCCTGAGCAGGTACAGGCATTAGTCAATTGGGTGGCCGACAGTGCATCCAGCACGTTCACATTATCTCCCACCCAGTCTTCTGCAGAAAGCGCACAGATGGCGCATGAAAACCAAGCCCATCGGTCTGTCACATCACCCCCATGCATATCAGGGAAACTGTCTGAGCCTCAAGTTATGCAGCAGTCTCTTATGCTGTTTGAAGACTCTGCTGCCAGGGTTTCCCAAGGGCATCCACCTAGCCCTTCCCCAGGGGTGGAAGACATAGAATGCACTAACGCACAACCACTTATTTTTCCTGATGATGAGGACATGGGAATACCACCTCAGCACGTCTCTGATGATGACGAAACACAGGTGCCAACTGCTGCGTCTTTCTGCAGTGTGCAGACTGAACAGGAGGTCAGGGATCAAGACTGGGTGGAAGACGATGCAGGGGACGATGAGGTCCTAGACCCCACATGGAATGAAGGTCGTGCCACTGACTTTCACAGTTCGGAGGAAGAGGCAGTGGTGAGACCGAGCCAACAGCGTAGCAAAAGAGGGAGCAGTAGGCAAAATCAGAACACCCGCCGCCAAGAGACTCCGCCTGCTAATGACCGCCGCCATCTGGGACCGAGCACCCCAAAGACAGCTTCAAGGAGTTCCCTGGCATGGCACTTCTTCAAACAATGTGCTGACGACAAGACCCGAGTGGTTTGCACGCTGTGCCATCAGAGCCTGAAGCGAGGCATTAACGTTCTGAACCTTAGCACAACCTGCATGACCAGGCACCTGCATGCAAAGCATGAACTGCAGTGGAGTAAACACCTTAAAAACAAGGAAGTCACTCAGGCTCCCCCTGCTACCTCTTCTGCTGCTGCCGCCTCGGCCTCTTCTGCTGCTGCCGCCTCGGCCTCTTCCTCCACCTCTGGAGGAACGTTGGCACCTGCCGCCCAGCAAACATGGGATGTACCACCAACACCACCACCTGCGTCACCAAGCATCTCAACCATGTCACATGGCAGCGTTCAGCTCTCCATCTCACAAACATTTGAGAGAAAGCGTAAATTCCCACCTAGCCACCCTCGATCTCTGGCTCTGAATGCCAGCCTTTCTAAACTACTGGCCTATGAAATGCTGTCATTCAGGCTGGTGGACACAGACAGCTTTAAACAGCTCATGTCGCTTGCTGTCCCACAGTATGTTGTTCCCAGCCGGCACTACTTCTCTAAGAGAGCCGTGCCTTCCCTGCACAACCAAGTGTCCGATAAAATCAAGTATGCACTGCGCAACGCCATCTGTGTCAAGGTCCACCTAACCACAGATACGTGGACCAGTAAGCACGGCCAGGGATGCTATATCTCCCTAACTGCACACTGGGTAAATGTAGTGGCGGCTGGGCCCCAGGCGGAGAGCTATTTGGCGCACGTTCTTCCGCCGCCAAGGATCGCAGGGCAACATTCTTTGCCTCCTGTCTCCTCCTCCTCCTACTCAGCTTCCTCCTCCTCTTCTTCCACCTGCTCATCCAGTCAGCCACACACCTTCACCACCAACTTCAGCACAGCACGGGGTAAACGTCAGCAAGCCATTCTGAAACTCATATGTTTGGGGGACAGGCCCCACACCGCACAGGAGTTGTGGCGGGGTATAGAACAACAGACCGACGAGTGGTTGCTGCCGGTGAGCCTCAAGCCCGGCCTGGTGGTGTGCGATAATGGGCGAAATCTCGTTGCAGCTCTGGGACTAGCCGGTTTGACGCACATCCCTTGCCTGGCGCATGTGCTGAATTTGGTGGTGCAGAAGTTCATTCGCAACTACCCCGACATGTCAGAGCTGCTGCATAAAGTGCGGGCCGTCTGTTCGCGCTTCCGGCGTTCACACCCTGCCGCTGCTCGCCTGTCTGCGCTACAGCGTAACTTCGGCCTTCCCGCTCACCGCCTCATATGCGACGTGCCCACCAGGTGGAACTCCACCTTGCATATGCTGGAC
The DNA here is from genome assembly GCF_905171765.1 of Bufo bufo. NCBI lineage: Eukaryota > Metazoa > Chordata > Amphibia > Anura > Bufonidae > Bufo > Bufo bufo. The sequence continues at coordinate 381,797,303 of NC_053390.1, forward strand.
AGACTGTGCGAGCAGCAGCAGGCCATAGTGGAGTTTCAGCTGCAGCACGCACGGGTCAGTCGCACTGTGGATCAGACACACTTCACCACCAATGACTGGGCCTCCATGCGAGACCTGTGTGCCCTGTTGCGCTGTTTCGAGTACTTCACCAACATGGCCAGTGGCGATGACGCCGTTATCAGCGTTACAATACCACTTCTATGTCTCCTTGAGAAAACACTTAGGGCGATGATGGAAGAGGAGGTGGCCCAGGAGGAAGAGGAGGAAGAGGGGTCATTTTTAGCACTTTCAGGCCAGTCTCTTCGAAGTGACTCAGAGGGAGGATTTTTGCAACAGCAGAGGCCAGGTACAAATGTGGCCAGACAGGGCCCACTACTGGAGGACGAGGAGGACGAGGATGAGGAGGAGGTGGAGGAGGATGAGGATGAAGCATGTTCACAGCAGGGTGGCACCCAAAGCAGCTCGGGCCCATCACTGGTGCGTGGCTGGGGGGAAACACAGGACGATGACGATACGCCTCCCACAGAGGACAGCTTGTCCTTACCTCTGGGCAGCCTGGCACACATGAGCGACTACATGCTGCAGTGCCTGCGCAACGACAGCAGAGTTGCCCACATTTTAACGTGTGCGGACTACTGGGTTGCCACCCTGCTGGATCCCCGGTACAAAGACAATGTGCCCACCTTACTTCCTACACTGGAGCGTGATAGGAAGATGCGCGAGTACAAGCGCACGTTGGTAGACGCGCTACTGAGAGCATTCCCAAATGTCACAGGGGAACAAGTGGAAGCCCAAGGCGAAGGCAGAGGAGGAGCAAGAGGTCGCCAACGCAGCTGTGTCACGCCCAGCTCCTCTGAGGACATGGTGGAACAGTACCTGTGCACACCCCTCCACGTACTGACTGATGGTTCGGCCCCATTCAACTTCTGGGTCTCCAAATTGTCCAGGTGGCCAGAGCTAGCCTTTTATGCCTTGGAGGTGCTGGCCTGCCCGGCGGCCAGCGTTTTGTCTGAACGTGTATTCAGCACGGCAGGGGGCGTCATTACAGACAAACGCAGCTGCCTGTCTACAGCCAATGTGGACAAGCTCACGTTCATAAAAATGAACCAGGCATGGATCCCACAGGACCTGTCCATCCCTTGTGCAGATTAGACATTAACTACCTCCCCTTAACCATATATTATTGTACTCCAGGGCACTTCCTCATTCAATCCTATTTTTATTTTTATTTTACCATTATATTGCGGGGCAACCCAAAGTTGAATGAACCTCTCCTCTGTCTGGGTGTCGGGGCCTAAATATGTGACAGTGGCCTGTTCCAGTGGTGGGTGACGTGAAGCCTGATTCTCTGCTATAACATGAAGACTGATTCTGTGCTGACATGAAGCCAGATTCTCTGTTACGGGACCTCTCTCCTCTGCCTGGCTGCCTGGGCCTAAATATGTGACAGTGGCCTGTTCCAGTGGTGGGTGACGTGAAGCCTGATTCTCTGCGATGACATGAAGTCTGATTCTGTGCTGACATGAAGCCAGATTCTCTGTTACAGGACCTCTCTCCTCTGTCTGGGTGCCAGGGCCTAAATGTGTGACAGTGGCCTCTTCCAGTGGTGGGTGACGTGAAGCCTGATTCTCTGCTATGACATGAAGACTGATTCTGTGCTGACATGAAGCCAGATTCTCTGTTACGGGACCTCTCTCCTCTGTCTGGGTGCCGGGGCCTAAATATGTGACAGTGGCCTGTTCCAGTGGTGGGTGACGTGAAGCCTGATTCTCTGCTATGAAATGAAGACTGATTCTGTGCTGACATGAAGCCAGATTCTCTGTTGCGGGACCTCTCTCCTCTGTCTGGGTGCCAGGGCCTAAATGTGTGACAGTGGCCTCTTCCAGTGGTGGGTGACGTGAAGCCTGATTCTCTGCTATGACATGAAGACTGATTCTGTGCTGACATGAAGCCAGATTCTCTGTTACGGGACCTCTCTCCTCTGTCTGGGTGCCGGGGCCTAAATATGTGACAGTGGCCTGTTCCAGTGGTGGGTGACGTGAAGCCTGATTCTCTGCTATGAAATGAAGACTGATTCTGTGCTGACATGAAGCCAGATTCTCTGTTACGGGACCTCTCTCCTCTGCCTGGGTGCCTGGGCCTAAATGTGTGACAGTGGCCTCTTCCAGTGGTGGGTGACGTGAAGCCTGATTCTCTGCTATGACATGAAGACTGATTCTGTGCTGACATGAAGCCAGATTCTCTGTTACGGGACCTCTCTCCTCTGTCTGTTTGCCGGTGCCTAAATATGTGACAGTGGCCTGTTCCAGTGGTGGGTGACGTGAAGCCTGATTCTCTGCTATGACATGAAGACTGATTCTCTGCTGACATGAAGCCAGATTCTCTGCTATGGCATGAAGAGACTGATTCTCTGCTGACATGAAGCCAGATTCTCTGCTATGGCATGAAGAGACTGATTCTCTGCTGACGTGAAGCCCGATTCTCTGCTATGGGACCGCTGTCCAATTGAAATTGGTTAATTTTTATTTTTTTTATTTTTATTTTAATTCATTTCCCTATCCACATTTGTTTGCAGGGGATTTACCTACATGTTGCTGCCTTTTGCAGCCCTCTAGCTTTTTCCTGGGCTGTTTTACAGCCTTTTTAGTGCCGAAAAGTTCGGGTCCCCATTGACTTCAATGGGGTTCGGGTTCGGGACGAAGTTCGGGTCGGGTTCGGATCCCGAACCCGAACATTTCCGGGAAGTTCTGCCGAACTTCTCAAACCCGAACATCCAGGTGTTCGCTCAACTCTACCTGTAAATAATCACACAATTTTAAGAATTTAGATCAAAAACTCAGAATTCATAACAAAGTAATAGATCAAGAAATTCTGAGATGTATTGCTCTGCTTGGGATTATGATTATACACATGGTGTATTTTCCTAAATTAGTGGTTTTATAATATGCGAAAAACAAGTGTTATAGATGGATAGAACTAGTCGAAGTTACTAGGTACGATGAGCTAACAAGCGGATTTGTTAGGAGGATGTGCTATAGGGCAGAGGACCGGGCCTTGGAAGATTGTTTGCCAGGCCGCGGCGATCAGGGCCGTCTTTAACGCGGTACTAATAAAGCGCTTCCATTATGGAAGCGCTTCATTAGTACAGGAGGACCAGGAAGCGGTGAAGGATCTGTACTCACCGCTTCCTGGTCGTCGGCTATGCAGGGCTGCGCACAGCGTGAGGTCGCTGTGTGACCTCACACTGTGCGCCGCGATACACAGCCGACAGCAGAATGAAGAGGTTCGCGATGGTGACCAGGAGCAGGAGAGGTAAGTGTTTTTTTTTATTTTTATTTGCACTGGGGGCTGACATGGGGGTCTGATGCCTGATATGGGGGCTGATAGATGGCTAAAGGTTGGGGGGTTGATCTGAGGCATTGGGGGACTGATCTGAGGTCTGATTAACATTGGGGGTCTGATTGCTGGTCTGACCTGAGGTGTAATGAAAAATATTTTTTTCTTATTGTTGTACTCTAAAACCTAGGTGCATCTTATATAGGGCGAAAAATACGGTACAGTGCAGCACAGATCAGTGCAGCATAGACCCTAGTCAGTTTATATAGTCGTTATATAGTGTTATATATTTTAACCGTCTCCGGACCGCCTAACGCAGGATCGCGTTCCGGAGGAGGCAGTCCCAGGCACAGTCACGCATATATGCGTCATCTTGCGAGACGCGAGATGACGCGCTTTGCCAGCCCGCGCATGCGCATGGCGGGCCGGCAAAAGTTAGAGGGGGGTCACGTCATCAGCTTGCCAGCCAATGATCGTGGCTGGCAAGCTGATGATTTAAAAAAAAACGAATCAGAAGCCAGTTAACACATATATATATGGCTTCTCTGCTCCTCTGCTGGTCCTTTTCGTCGGTTGGTCCCAGCAGAGGAGCAGACATCACAGTGAGTACACACCAAACACCACACCACGAGTCTCTAATACATTTTACCGGGCGCCTTGGCTTCAAACAATACATCCCAAGCAAGCGCGCCCGGTATGGGGCCAAATTGTATAAGCTCTGTGAAAGGGCCACAGGCTATACCCACAAATTTCGGATCTATGAGGGAAAAGATCAGACCCTGGAGCCGGTCGGTTGCCCTGACTACCTGGGGAGCAGTGGGAAGACAGTCTGGGACTTGGTGTCACCCTTATTTGGCAAGGGGTACCATCTTTATGTGGACAATTTCTACACAAGTGTGGCCCTCTTCAGGCATTTGTTCCTAGAACAGATTGGCTGCTGTGACACCGCGTGGGCTTCCCCCAACGGCTCGTTACCACCCGTCTTGCAAGGGGGGAGAGGGCTGCCTTGTGTAACGAAGAACTGCTCGCGGTGAAATGGAGAGACAAGCGTGACGTTTACATGTTCTCCTCCATTCACGCAGACACGACAATACAAATTGAGCAAGCAACCAGTGTCATTGAAAAGCCCCTCTGTGTCCACGGCTATAATTTGCTCATGGGAGGGGTGGACTTCAATGACCAGATGTTGTCTCCGTATTTAGTTCCCCGACGCACCAGACGCTGGTATAAGAAGGTGTCTGTATATTTAATTCAATTGGCTGCATATAATAGTTTTGTTCTCCACAGTAAGGCTGGGAGAACACGATCCTTCCTCAAATTTCAGGAAGAGATCATCGAGAACCTCCTGTATCCAGGAGGTTCCGTGGCCCCATCCACCAGTGTAGTTAGCCGTCTACACGAGCGACATTTCCCCAGTGTCGTTGCCGGCACCTCAACCCAACCGTCACCCCGAAAAAGATTTTGTGTCTGTAGCAGGAGTGGAATAAGGCGTGACACCCGCTATTTCTGTCCTGACTGCCCTGACCACCCTGCCCTATGCTTTGGAGAGTGTTTCCGGAAGTACCACACACAGGTACACTTAGCATAGGGATTGCATCTCACAGGACAGGTACACAGGGCTATTAGAGCCCTTACACTCACAGCTGCTGCAAACCTCTCCTTTCACCTGGGACAAAGTGCATAATGTACTTCGCCACATCTTTGGGCGATTTGCACTTTGCACATTGTCCCATGGGGAAGGAGAGGTTTGTCCTATAAAGTAAAAAAAAAAAAAAAAAAAAAAAAAAAACACCAGTAAGCAAAAAAGTTAACGTTCAGTTCAAAAAGTTAAATAAAGTTTATATGTTCTGTTCAAAAGTTATTATAAAGTTAATAAAATTAATTGCGTTGCGGCCTGGTTTTTTCTTTTTTGTTTAGTTTTTTTTACCTTCCAGGTGGACCAACCGATCGACTAGCTGCAGCACTGATGTGCATTCTGACAGAAGCATTGCGCTGCTGTCAGATTACACACAAGTCGGTGTATGCGGCGCTGCAAGACGAGATTTCTCCTCTGCAGTAAAAGATACGTTTGCCGAGGCATATGAGCTGAGGAGGCGGCGGTGTTCATATGCTTTGGCAAACACTTTGTATATCTAAAAAAAATAAAAAAATCCCGGCAATGATTTATTCATCCCCATTGATTGATGTGAATGGAGAAATCGGGTTTGCCAGGGCATACGAGCTAAGTGGGTATGGATGTTGGGCGGAGCTCCTATGTCCTGGCAGACGCCTTTCCCCTCCTTTTTTTTTTTTGTCAGAGATTTTTTCATCCACATTGATCGATGCGAATGAATAAATCTGTGCCGTTCATTTTTTCTTTCAGCCCAGAGGCTGAACGGAAAAAACAAATCTCATTACCCGTATGCTCAATATAAGGAGAATAGCAGAAACTCCTAATGCTGGCCATACATGTAATGATTGCGGAGACCCTCAAATGCCAGGGCAGTACAAACACCCCACAAATGACCCCATTTTGGAAAGAATACACCCCAAGGTATTCACTGAGGGGCATATTGAGTCCATGAAAGATTGAGATTTTTGTCCCAAGTTAGCGGAAAGGGAGACTTTGTGAGAAAAAAAAAAACAATTTCCGCTAACTTGTGCCAAAAATAAATAAAATCTATGAACTCGCCATGCCCCTCATTGAATACCTTGGGGTGTCTTCTTTCCAAAATGGGGTCACATGTGGGGTATTTATACTGCCCTGGCATTTTAGGGGCCCTAAAGCGTGAGAAGAAGTCTGGGATCCAAATGTCTAAAAATGCCCTCCTAAAAGGAATGTGGGCCCCTTTGCGTATCTAGGCTGCAAATAAGTGTCACACATCTGGTATCGCCATACTCAGGAGAAGTTGGGGAATGTGTTTTTGGGGTGTCATTTTACATATACCCATGCTGGGTGAGATAAATATCTTGGTCAAATGGCAACTTTGTATAAGAAAATGGGAAAAGTTGTCTTTTGCCGAGATATTTCTCTCACCCAGCATGGTTATATGTAAAATGACACCCTAAAACACATTGCCCAACTTCTCCTGAGTACGGCGATACCAGATGTGTGACACTTTTTTGCAGCCTAGGTGGGCAAAGGGGCCCACATTCCAAAGAGCACCTTTAGGATTTCACAGGTCATTTTTTACACATTTTGATTTCAAACTACTTACCACACATTAGGGCCCCTAAATTGCCAGGGCAGTATAACTACCCCACAAGTGACCCCATTTTGGAAAGAAGACACCCCAAGGTATTCCGTGAGGAGCATGGCGAGTTCCTAGAATTTTTTATTTTTTGTCACAAGTTAGTGGAAAATTATGATTTATTTATTTTTATTTTTTTCTTACAAAGTCTCATATTCCACTAACTTGTGACAAAAAATAAAAACTTCCATGAACTCACTATGCCCATCATGAAATACCTTGGGATGTCTTCTTTCCAAAATGGGGTCACTTGTGGGGTAGTTATACTGCCCTGGCATTCTAGGGGCCCTAATGTGTGGTAAGTAGTTTGAAATCAAAATCTGTAAAAAATGCCCTGTGAAATCCGAAAGGTGCTCTTTGGAATGTGGGCCCCTTTGCCCACCTAGGCTGCAAAAAAGTGTCACACATCTGGTATCTCCGTACTCAGGAGAAGTTGGGGAATGTGTTTTGGGGTGTCATTTTACATATACCCATGCTGGGTGAGATAAATATCTTGGTCAAATGGCAACTTTGTATAAGAAAATGGGAAAAGTTGTCTTTTGCCGAGATATTTCTCTCACCCAGCATGGGTATATGTAAAATGACACCCCAAAACACATTGCCCAACTTCTCCTGAGTACGGCGATACCAGATGTGTGACACTTTTTTGCAGCCTAGGTGGGCAAAGGGGCCCACATTCCAAAGAGTACATTTAGGATTTCACAGGTCATTTTTTACACATTTTGATTTCAAACTACTTACCACACATTAGGGCCCCTAGAATGCCAGGGCAGTATAACTACCCACAAGTGACCCCATTTTGGAAAGAAGAGACCCCAAGGTATTTGTTGATGGGCATAGTGAGTTCATGGAAGTTTTTATTTTTTGTCACAAGTTAGTGGAATATGAGACTTTGTAAGAAAAAAAAATAATCATTTTCTGCTACCTTGTGACAAAAAATAAAAAGTTCTATGAACTCACTATGCCCATCAGCGAATACCTTAGGGTGTCTACTTTCCAAAATGGGGTCATTTGTGGGGGTTTTCTACTGTCTGGGCATCAGGAAACATGACAGGTGCTCAGAAAGTCAGAGCTGCTTCAAAAAGCGGAAATTCATATTTTTGTACCATAGTTTGTAAACGCTATAACTTTTACCCAAACCATTTTTTTTTACCCAAACATTTTTTTTTTATCAAAGACATGTAGAACAATAAATTTAGAGAAAAATGTATATATGGATGTCGTTTTTAAAAAAAAAATTTACAACTGAAAGTGAAAAATGTCATTTTTTTGCAAAAATTTCGTAAAATTTCGATTAATAACAAAAAAAGTAAAAATGTCAGCAGCAATGAAATACCACCAAATGAAAGCTCTATTAGTGAGAAGAAAAGGAGGTAAAATTCATTTGGGTGGTAAGTTGCATGACCGAGCAATAAACGGTGAAAGTAGTGTAGTGCAGAATTGTAAAAAGTGGCCTGGTCATTAAGGGTGTTTAAGCTAGGGGGGCTGAGGTGGTTAATATGCACCTTGTGTTTTGTTGTGCGAGTGAATCAATCAGGGCCGACTAGCATCAGCTAAGTCCCGCTCCCACCCCTAAGCGCCCCCCAGTGTCAGGGGCACTATTTGCTGGGCGCAGTTATTTTAGGGCACTGTGTGCCAATAATTATTGAAGGGTACTATCTGCATGGTACTACTATTATCAGGGGGTTTATCTGTTTCTGCAGTATAGTATTGGGGAGCACAGCGGCACAGTATTGGGGGTGGTAGGATGATTTGTAGTAAACTAAGATTTTGTTTGTCAAACTGCTGAGACGACAAATGGCTGAAAAATGGTCTGGTCTGAAGGTCTGAAAGGAGAAGATGAGGAAAGAGAACATCTACATCAAAGAGACATCACTGGATGTAAGGCTACTTCCACACCTGCGTGAAGTTCAGAAGAGACAAAAAAATTAGACTATAAAAAAAAAGATTATAGCACTATAAGAGCTAATTTGCAGTCTACTGTATATGTGTATTTTACGAATATTCGCTATATTGCTATAACTTTGTTTTTTAGAATATGACGAATATTCTAAAAAACGAAGTTATAGCAATATAGCGAATATTTGAAAAATAGTTCAGAAGAGACAAAAAAATAAGACTATAAAAAAAAGTTTATAGCACTATATTAGCTAAATTATTTGTATTTACGAATATTCGTGATATTGCTATAACTTCGTATTTTAGAATATTCGTAATAGCAAGTTATAGCAATATAGCGAATATTCGTAAAATACACATATTAGCGATAGCCATAGCCAACCAATATGAAAGTTGCCTTATACAGTTTAAAGAAAATCGCAATACGCGAATAATTAAATCGTATATTATTTGAGATAAATAGAATGACGAATATTTGATTTCGACTAATATTTGACGAATATTCAATTGAATATTTGCGAAATATAGCGAAATCGAATATGGCACCTCCCGCTCAACACTACCTAATTATATGTTTAGTGTGTCTCTTGCTAAACTCATACGGAGCTACCTAGCAGCTCCACACTGGTGGCTCAGTGCAGAGCAATGGAGAAAGTGCTGGGCAGAGGTTCCGGGCAAAATGCTTGTAATCCGGGGCCTAGGCCCCAGATCTAGGTGCCTAGCGACGAGCCTGCTACTAGCCCCTCCATCCACCCCTACATACAGGGTAATACAGCACCACATACCTCTTAGGCTACTTTCACACTGGCGTTTTGAATTCCATTTGTGATATCCGTTTCAGGGATCTCACAAACGGTTCAAAACGGATCAGTTCAGCCCCAATGCATTCTGAATGGATAAGAATCCGTTCAGAATGCATCAGTCGGGCTCCATTCCGCCTCCATTCCGCTCTGGATGCGGACACCAAAACGCTGCTTGCATTGTTTTGGTGCCCGCCCGGCGATGCAGAGCCAAGCGGATCCGTCCTGACTTACAACGTAAGTCAATGGGGACTGATCCGTTTTCACTGACACAATATTGGTGCAATTGAAAACGGATCCGTCCCCCATTGACTTTCAATGTAAGTCAGGACAGATCCGTTTTGACTTAGACTTTTTTTTAAAAAAAGAATAATGAAAACGGATCCATTCTGAACGCATACAAGCGTTTGCATTATAGGTGCAGATCCGTCTGTGCAGATACCAGACGGATCCGCACCTAACGCAGGTGTGAAAGTAGCCTTACATCCAGTGATGTCTCTTTGATGTAGATGTTCTCTTTCCTCATCTTCTCCTTTCAGACCTTCAGACCAGACCACCATTTTTCAGCCATTTGTCGTCTCTGCAGTTTGACAAACAAAATCTTAGTTTACTACAAATCATCCTACCACCCCCAATACTGTGCCGCTGTGCTCCTCAATACTATACTGCAGAAACAGATAAACCCCCTGATAATAGTAGTACAATGCAGATAGTACCCTTCAATAATTATTGGCACACAGTGCCCTAAAATAACTGCGCCCAGCAAATAGTGCCCCTGACACTAATAGTGTAAACATAACTTCCCCCAAAAATAATTGTGGTAATCTGATACTGTGCCAAGGTGCCCCCACAGTAATAGTGCTCCCAAAAGTCCCACCAATAGGAATAATTCTCTGCTAGAGAACACATAGTAGTAATAGTGCTCCTACAGTACCCCCAACATGTCCCTACTGTGCCCCAGAAGTAATAATGCTCCCATAGTAGGATTAATTCACAGATAATGGGTCGCACTACTGTATGGAAAAACCCGGATGGGTGCTCACAGCCCGCAGATTCACCCAATCTAACAAGCAAAAAATTATACAAAAGAAAAGGGCTGGGCACTCACTATATCTAGTAGCCGTGGTGCTTTATTAATTAGAATCAATTATTATAATATTAAAAACACATATTCTAACACACATTCATACTGTACACATCAATAATAGTATCTAAAATATAAATATAATCACTGTAACACAATAGTAAAAGGACCTATTTGATATATATAGGAGTCAGATATGATCAGTAATTCGCATATGACCAATAATCCGCATATATGGAGGACGAAAACAGTCCAAAACTATCCGAATGTTCAGTCCAATATCAGAAGTGTGCCATATACAAAAAGGACGGATGAAATAGTTGATCCGATATCCTGAGATCTTTTACAGAGACGAATAGTCCTGAATTCAAATATTCGCACAGTTCAAAGTTGTCACGGAACCATGAACCAGACGTACAACAAGAGATGAGTGAAAATAAGAAGGCTTTATTGAAAATAAAGCTGTAAAGCAAAAGTCCAAACGGATGGCGAAACCGAAGCAGAGTCTTTGCGAAGCCAGAGGTCAGGAACCAGAAGGGTAGTCAGACGAAGCCAGGATCAGGAACCAGCAGGGTAGTCGGACGAAACCAGGATCAGGAACCAGCAGGGTAGTCGGACGAAACCAGGATCAGGAACCAGAAGCAGCAGCAGTCTAGAAGCATGTGAACACAGGAGGACCAAGCAAGGAACTGAAGCCACAGACCTCCTATATATATGAGCTAGGCATCCAGCTCCTCCCAGTGGGAAGGAGGAGCCGCAGGGTGGGAGGCTACAAGAAACCCAGAAACCAAGATGGCCGCCAGCACATGTCAAACGAAGGAGAACAGCAAGAAGGTAAGACCATGACAAAAGTAACAGCGTTAATTTCCAAATGGATAATGTGTCAGTTGTATTATAGTCTACTCACATAATAAATGTACTTAGGCGGCTCAGATCAGCAATCCGCGGCGTCCCGCGTAATAGTCAGGGTATGATCTCCGCTTGTACGTGTGAGCCACAACTTCACAATGGAATAGTCTTTGATAACTCCTAGTAGGTTTCACAGAGAGTTTTCAACAAGCTGTTTTTCAATTGAACAATCAAAGTTCCTCACTTACTGGCGCCAGTAGTATCTTTGTATTCCACAGCTCTGCAGATATGCGTTCCACCTTCAATTTATTTTCTCCAAGAAGGGGCGAAGCTATACTTGAAGAAGTCTCCATAAAAATTAATGAAATTAAAGAAATTATTATGAAATTACCGAAAAATGATGAATACAACCTGTGGCAGGGGAGACTGTGTAATAATTTAGATAAAGTAGAGTTTGATATAGTAGATAAAAAGACAAATAAAATGAGACAGAATAATAGTAAAAATAGATATAGACCCAACCAGATGAACAGAAATGACCAGCTGAGCAGCAATAGAGATACATATTATGGTAGAGATGAGTTGACTGACACTCCCACCCAAAGGGATATTGTAGCTCAGATTCCGGTCCATAATAGATTTGAGGCTTTGGAAGAACGGGGGCATTTTTTAGACCAGACCCCACCCCATCACAGATCACGAACACGACAAAAGACCCCCCAATTAAGAACGCACACTCACAATTTAATTTCTCCTCAGAATCACAAATACAATCTGAGGAACAAACATCACAATCCACAACAGGAGCACAAACCACGTTATCAACAAAGAACTCCAAAACGAGATACACATCAGGAGAACCATCACACTCAGAGGCACCGATCACCCATAAGGAAAGACAGAGGAAGAGGAAGATTAGAAGAGGAGGAAGGAAGAATAAGGGAACACTACAGATAGACCAATCAGGGTCAGATTTGGATTCTATTTTAAATTTGAGCACATTCCAACTCACAGACACTCAGAGAAATTTATTAAATAAGGGTCTAAAATTTGCCCCCATGAAAAAACTCAATAAATTTGAGATGTTCATAGGTGTTGAGAAATATATAAGACGACTATGTCTCAAAAAATACTATATTAGAAATAATAGGAATGAAGAAGAGATCCCCAGGGCTGAGTATATCCATACCTCCCTAAAAAGAAAATCTAAAAAATATCCACGCAATGAGATAGGTCCTGAATTGACCTTGTTTAAAAAGTCTGTCGAAAATGATATAAGGAATTTGAAAGAGAACCCTAGATTTAAGAGGAAGAATCTAACAAATTGTGAAGTAAAAGCGATTAGGGAATTACAGGAGGAAAATAACATTATTATCCGGCCAGCCGATAAAGGCGGTTCTATTGTCATCCAGGATAAGGAGAGATATGATGCTGAATGTATACGCCAATTGTCTGACACGAGCACATATATACCTATGATAGGAAACCCAATTGAGATGTTTCAGAAAGAATTAAAGATGCTATGTGACAGAGGCGTAGAGAGAGGCATCTTGACTAATGATGAATATCTCTTTATCCTGAATGACACTCCAAGAACACCCATCTTTTATTGCCTCCAAAAGATTCATAAGGACAAAGTAGATCCACCTGGGAGACCTATAATTTCAGGTATTGGGTCACTAACTGCCAATTTGTCCCAATATATTGACACATTACTTCAGCCCAAGGTTAAAATGACACCATCGTACACAAAAGATACGACCCAAATTATAAAGATAGTAGAAAACTTAGATGTCAAATCAAATTGGATAATGGGTACCTTGGATGTACAGTCTCTGTACACAGTAATTGATCATGAACAGGGGAAAGATGCAATAAGAGATATGCTCCTCAAAGATGGGGCTCTCCCTAATGCACAAATTGACTTTATCATCAATGGGATTGATTTTATCCTTAAACATAATTATTTTAATTTTAATGGTCAATTTTACCTACAGACCAGGGGTACTGCCATGGGCACCAGGTTTGCCCCCAGTTACGCCAATTTATTTATGGCTTACTGGGAAGAGTCAATCATCACTCCCAGACTGGGGACAGACCTGGTGCTCTGGCAGAGATATATTGACGATATATTCTTTGTCTGGCAGACAGGCCAACAAAATCTGGATCAATTTTTAATGGATATTAATAATAATAATTTTAACCTAAAATTTACCTCCATGACTAGCCAAATGAAAATTGAGTTTTTAGATTTACAGAATCAGATAGAGGATACAAAAATGAAATGTAGTACTTTTGTTAAACCAACAGCTCGTAATAGTTTCATACTGTATAATAGTTGTCATCTTCCAAAATGGCTCCTCAATATTCCTCAAGGACAGTTTAGAAGGATAAAAAGAAATTGTACAACAGATCAACAATTTGAGGAGGAAGCAACCAAAATGAAACAACAATTCCTAGTAAAGAAGTACCCTCTAAAAGTGCTAGATGAAACTATTGATAAGGTCCGTAATATGGACAGGAGCTCTTTCTTTGATGACAATACTTTACTCCAAAAAGGGAAAGGGGATGAACAGATTAGGATGATCTTGCCATATAATGAGCAATATGGAAAGATTCGCAAGATCATCAAGAAATACTGGCATATGGTCCGGAAGGACAAAATCATTGGGAGCATGATGCCAGAATTTCCACTTGTATCATTCACAAAAGCTCCAAATTTGGGCCTTAAAATAGCGCCAACAGTTAAACCTAAAAAAGGAGCCTAAACGTTACAAAAATGGGCCGACATCACAGGTTTTTTTAGGTGTGGACAATGTAATAATTGTAAATCAACATCCTTCCCTAAAAAAACAATGGAGATTGTCTCGACCTCAAACGGATTTAGACACAAGATTAAAGAGTTTTTGTCCTGTGATACAAGTGACGTTATACATGTCATTGAATGTCCCTGTAAACTACAATATATCGGGAGAACAAAGAGATTACTTAAGAAAAGGATAGCGGAACATATTAGTAAAATCAAAAAGGGCTTCGAAAATCACTCCCTCTCAAGCCATTTTAAAGATGCACATCATCAGGATCCCTCAGGCCTTAAGTTTGCAGCCCTGGAAAAGATACAGAGAGATTGGAGAGGAGGTGATCACATAGCCAAGATGTCAAGAGCAGAAACTCAAAATTTTTTTGAATTTGACACATTACTCCCAATGGGATTAAATTCTGAATTTGAATTGTTTGGCTTTCTATAGGGGAGAGCGCCATCGGCCGACTAGTGACCGTACCATATTTAAGGTGGTCGGTCCCTCTCTGCCGCTGACGCTCCCCCCAATATACTACAATAAGATCTGAATTTGAAATAGAACGCCATTACAAGAGGTTTGTTTATATATAAGTATGAAATGTAATTTAGGACTACCTCTTAGGAACCTGACATGGAGGTTTTTTATAAATATTTTTTATAAATACTTTTTATAACTTTTTTATATTAAATGGTTTTAGTTAACCAGTTTTTCCTTAAACATGAGTAAGGAAATACCAATCTTCATACATTCACTATTATATATTTTACATGTTTTTATGGGATATTTGCGTGTATTTTTTGGGAATTTGATGTTATTTATGCATTATATAACATGTTTTACTGTTTTTTAGAAAAAACGCATTGAAAACGCATCAAAACCGCATATGCGTTTTTTGGAGACCATGCTTTTTTTTTTTTTTTTTTTTTTTTTAAATCTCCAGCTTATTGTAATAAGGATATATAACATAGCCTGACACGATGGTGACCTATTTGATATTTATATATTTTTATAGATATGTATATGAGGGATCTACACAGTTATGAAATCTGGATCGTTTTGAATATAAATGCAACAAAAAATGCAACAAAGACGCATCAATACCGCATAAGCGGTTACTTTATATTTGGTGTATCTTTGATATATACAATCCAGATCTATACATATCTAATGAAAACTATGGAAAGGAGTATGGAGGATATTTTGGTGTATCTAATATTGATTCATTCGAAGAGATCCCAATATTGAGATCCACCACAGATTTTGAGGAGAACCCGATCCATTTCAGAATTTGAGGAATACTTGGCTCATTTCCAAGTTGGATTAATTACTGAAGTCCTCTATAAAAGGAGAGACATTAGGGAGGGGAGGTCAACCACTGAGGAAGGGGCCACTAAGAGCCCCGAAACGCGTCTGGTACTGGACCCCCCGACTGGACCTAAGGACCACCAACCTTTGCAGCTTCGCCCCTTCTTGGAGAAAATAAATTGAAGGTGGAACGCATATCTGCAGAGCTGTGGAATACAAAGATACTACTGGCGCCAGTAAGTGAGGAACTTTGATTGTTCAATTGAAAAACAGCTTGTTGAAAACTCTCTGTGAAACCTACTAGGAGTTATCAAAGACTATTCCATTGTGAAGTTGTGGCTCACACGTACAAGCGGAGATCATACCCTGACTATTACGCGGGATGCCGCGGATTGCTGATCTGAGCCGCCTAAGTACATTTATTATGTGAGTAGACTATAATACAACTGACACATTATCCATTTGGAAATTAACGCTGTTACTTTGAACTGTGCGAATATTTGAATTCAGGACTATTCGTCTCTGTAAAAGATCTCAGGATATCGGATCAACTATTTCATCCGTCCTTTTTGTATATGGCACACTTCTGATATTGGACTGAACATTCGGATAGTTTTGGACTGTTTTCGTCCTCCATATATGCGGATTATTGGTCATATGCGAATTACTGATCATATCTGACTCTTATATATATCAAATAGGTCCTTTTACCATTGTGTTACAGTGATTATATTTATATTTTAGATACTATTATTGATGTGTATGAATGTGTGTTAGAATATGTGTTTTTAATATTATAATAATTGATTCTAATTAATAAAGCACCACGGCTACTAGATATAGTGAGTGCCCAGCCCTTTTCTTTTGTATAATTTAATGCTCCCATAGTGCCCATTCTAGTAATCATGTTCCCCATAGACCTCCAGTAGTAATAAAGCCCACCATAATGCCCCCCCCAGTAGTAATAATGCTCCTTATAATGTGCCAGTGCAAAAAATAGCCCCTTTTAATGCCCCCAGTTGAGCTAGTGCTTTAATGCCCCCATAATGTGCCAGTATTAAATAAACCTATATAGTGGCACCAGTAAATGCCCCATAGTGCTCCTCTCCCCCTTCTTCCTAGTGCCACCCATAATGTGCCAGTATAAAATGACCCATATACAGTGCCCCAGTAGATGCCCTCAGTGTTCTCCATAATTTGCAAGTATAAAATACCCCTTCTTAGTGCCCCCCATATATGAGCCCATAGTACTCCTCTCTCCCCTTTCCCATAGTACCCACCACAATGTGCACCAGTATAAAATACCTCTATACAGAGCACCCCATAAAAAATACCCCTTCTTTGTGGCCTCAGTAGATGCCCCATAATGGCTCCAATAATATGCCAGTAAGAAGTGCCCCCATAGTGCCACCCAATAATGTGCCAGTAAAAAGTGCCACCAATAATGTGCCATTAAGAAGTGCCATCACAGTGCCCCAATATTGAGCCAGTAAGATGTGCCCCCATAGATGCCCCCCAATAATGTTCCAGTAACAAGTGCCCCCATAGATGCCCCCCAATGAAGTCCTAGTAACAAGTGCCCCCATAGATGCCCCCCAAACATGTGCCAGTAACAAGTGCCTCAATAGATGCCCCCCAATCATGTGCCAGTAACAAGTGCCCCCATAGATGCTCACCGATCATGTGCCTGTAACAAGTGCCCCCATAGATGCCCCCCAATCATGTGCAAGCAACAGGTGCCACCATAGATGCACCCCAATCATGTGCCATTAACAGTTGCCCCCATAGATGCCACCAATCATGTGCCAGTAACAGGTTCCCCCATAGATGCCCCCCAATTATGTGCCACTAGTAGTACCATATAAAAATAATAAACACTTATACTTGCACTTGCGATGCAGGCCTCTTCCAGCCTGTGTCCCGCGCTGTACGGCTTAGGCGGCTCGATGACGTCATTCCGCCGCCTGCACAGTCCTCTGATAGGTCTGATAGGCCTAGTGCCTGCAGCCTATCAGAGGAACAGGGAAGGAAGACGCCTCTCTCTCCCCTGCCCCGCTGCAGCACTTCCATCTGCATCGCTGTCCTGAGGACGGCGATACAGATGACTATGGAGATGAGCGCTTCCACAATGGAAGAAATCATCTCCCTGTGCCCTGCCGCCGCCCCCCACATCACCAGTGGCCAACAGGGCTCAAGAGGCAGCTGCCTTGGGCCCCGCAGAAGCAACTGGGCCCGGGGCAGCTGCCCCTTTTGCCCTGCGTTAAAGACGGCCATGGTTAGTATTATATATCACTAAACTGGGTAAAAGAGTATTGGGGCAAGAGCATGGGGTACAGAGCAGAGGGAACACAACATGTAGCACAATATAACGGCCATAGAGCATGAGAGCAGAGAGTGGGGGCACAGAACATGAACTATACAGCATGAGGGCACAGAGCATTGAGCCCAGAAAATGAAGAAACAGAGATGAGGAAACACATAATGGGGGCACAGACCAAGGTGGTACAGAGCATATGGGCAAAAAGCAGGGGGCACAGAGCATAGAGGCACAGATCAGGGGGACACAGATCAGAGGGCAAAGAGCATGTAATACTATATACCGTAAGGAGGCATGGGGCACAGAGCATGTAATACTATATAAGGGGTCACAGATCATGGCAGCACAGAACATGTGGTACAGTGTGAGGGCATATAGCATTTAGCACTATATAAGAGGGTGCAGAACGTGTGGCACAGCATGGTGGCATAGCGTGTGTAGCATTATCTATAGGGTGAACTACCGTTAGGGGCATTGTTAGATACATTATTTTCAGGGAGCATAGTATGTGACATAATTGTATTTAGGGGCACAGCGTATGCTGCTATAATATCAAGGGCACTGTGTGTGTCTCTTTTGTGAAGCCATGACTCCCAGAATACCTTTACACCTGGGAGCCGTAGTTTCACACTGTACTGTGCTTATTTCTTGTGCTGTACTTATGCAGTGTGCTTGGTTCTGGCACTGTATTTATGTAATGGGCTTGGTTCTGGTGCTGTATTTACAGTATGTAATGTGTTCGGTTCTGGTGCTGTATTAGTGCAATGAGCTTGGTTCTGGTGCAGAATTTATGTGATGAGCTTGGTACGGCACCACAATCACAGTGGCGTAACTACAACTGATTGGGCCCCACAGCAAATTTTCGAATGGGGTCTCCCTCCCCTAGCAACTTCTTTGTAACCCCAAACTCACGTGCAACCCCCCACTCCTGTGGCTAGTCAAGATTGAGCTCTCAGACAAGGCCCTGCAGCCGCTCTATCGATTTTCTACAGAGTTACTGTATATAATGTAATTGCATAATAATGTTGAGGGGTCCCTGACAATAAATTATTTTAGTCTTTCCTCCTGAAGGGGCCGCTTGTAGGTCTGGGCCCCAAAGCAGCCACTTCCCCTGCTTCCCCAATAGCTACGTCCCTGTCAGTCACCGTATCTTAAATAGCACACTATCTATGCACTGCATCTTCGCCAGGGCTCAGCTATTATCAGAAGTCACATAACGGTGAATACTGGGGTGGCCGCCCATGTGTGGTGTGCTCTTAATTCACTTTGGGGCCCCTTTCTTGAGATAGGAGAGAGCCCCCCAGGGATGAGACCTGGACACTCACTTATCAGACATGTATGGCATATCCTATTGATCTATCCCAGATGGGAATAACCCTTTAAGTATTAGCTATGCATTCTTTTCTCTGTAAAATGAGGTTACATTTTTAATTCATTGCTACTAATTTAGTGCATTTAATTCCATATAATGGTTGTGGAGGTCTGTTTGTTTGGGGGAAACCAAAAAGAGCTCTGCCATGAAACCTAAGGCTGCCCCTGGCTTGCGGGAAGAGCACCCTGGAGTAAGGCGCATGGCTTTCAGTGCCATGAGGTGCAATGGTGATGCTGTCATTGCAATGAACAGTTAATTTGCATTTCTGTGGGATGTGGGTGTGGCGAAACCAACCTCGCCACTGGGTTTTGGAGAGGACTGGCTGCTGGCCTCTTGCCCCTGGATTATGGGCCATATACTAACTTTTAAATCCCTGAACCTATTCAAGTGAATTTTGGATAGGTTTGTCCCCAAGTTATACTGTTTAAATTGTTGTAAGTTATATGTATGGCCAATGTAAACTCACAAAGTTGTAACAATTTATAATAAGTGTAACTTGTCAGCTTGGGAGGAAAATGCTGGGTGTGTTTCTATTGTGCCATTGTCCCATTGTGTGTTTAAATGGTGATGTCTGTCCTGTTGTCTGCGCATGTGTATTGGTGACTTCTCTTTGTCTTGAGAGATAATTGGATTGCTCCTCAGGTTGTCTCCGGGGCAGAGAGGAGGAAACCATGATGCATTGTGGGGATATGTTGTCCTATGTCACAGTCTTCATTCTGGTCCTCTGGGGGCGGGAACGATTGGTTGCTGTAGTTACATTGTATGTGTTGTAAATTACTGATTGGTTGTATTTCAAACCCCTGTGGGCAGTACTATGTTTGTGGTTTATGAATAAAAGAGGCTGTACTTGAAGTACAGTCAGACCACTGCTTGACCCTCAACACGGAGCCTTGTCTCGTTATTGGGGGGATTCACTGTATGCTGTTAGAAGACCGATTGCCAGAAGTGTAAGCTGATCCCTGTTCGTCTGCTAGCAGCTATTCGTGAGGTTCCAGTTTGGAGTGCTATTTTGTATCCAGTTCGGGACATTGGTGTTCTGCAGTAGCTGTGCCTGTCTCTCAGAAAGGGGCTTATCGCCTAAACGGATTTTAACCCCTTGTCTGCTGAAACGGTCCGTTACATTGGTGGCAAGCAGCAGGATCGTTCCTACAGCCAGAAGGACAGCTACAGGAGACACCATTTCTGTGGATTCTACAATTTAAGGACAACGCATGTCCCAGTACAGCGTCCCTGACAGCAGCAGGATGGAACCAGCAGTGTTATACGAGGAGGAGGACCTGGATGGCCGGGATGCATTAAGGAAAGGCATCTGGTACCAGGCCCTGGATAATCTACAATACCAGCGGGGTGAGAGTCTCCCCAGTGAAGAGCAGCGGTTGCAGAAGCAAGTGGCCCTGCGGATGCCCTTCCTGGGAGAGCAGCCCCTGGAGGAATGGGTGAAGGAACTAGAGCACCGGGTATGGCAGGAGCTATGGCTGGAGGATGCCTACCAGGCGCTTTGGTGGTATATGGCACAGTATATACCCTGGACAGCCGAACATGACAAGCCAGAGGGAGAGGAGTTTTATGGTCCTGGCTTGTTATGGGAGTCCTTTGCAGAGCCTGACTTCGGGAACCCTGTACAGTCCAGACTTCAGGACATTTTCTATGAGAGGGAGGCTAGGCATGAGTGGGATGACCCCCATGAGGTAGAGCAAGACCTGGCTCACCTAGCAACCCTGGAGTGGGAACTGGAGCAGGACTACCGAGATCTCTTCCACTCCATTGAGAAGGCTCAGCAGGACGGTAAGGTGACAGACCCAGATCCAGACCCATTCAGCTGTGCAGATATTGTAGAGTGTTACTGGGAAGGACCCCAGGTGGCCGGTAGAGATGGGACCGAGGTCTCTCCACCGGTCCTGCAGGGAATTGGGAGCCCAGTCTCCATTCCCCATCGGCAGTGTGAAGTGCAGGGAGAGGAGAGCAGCGCCCTCCCTCCCCAGCGGCAGGCTGAGTTACAGGGGGCAGAGGTAGTTGTTCCTGCCCCCCAGCAGCAGAGTGATATGCCGGGAAGGCAGTGTGAAATGCAGGGAGAGGAGAGCAGCGTCCTCCCTCCCCAGCGGCAGGCTGAGTTACAGGGGGCAGAGGTAGTTGTTCCTGCCCCCCAGCAGCAGAGTGATATCCCAGGAAGGCAGTGTGAAATGCAGGGAGAGGAGAGCAGCGTCCTCCCTCCCCAGCGGCAGGCTGAGTTACAGGGGGCAGAGGTAGTTGTTCCTGCCCCCCAGCAGCAGAGTGATTTTTGGGGAATTGGGAGCCCAGTCTCCTTTCCCCAGCAGCAGGACACTGTATTGGGAGCGGAGACGGTCGGTCGCCCTCCCCAGCGGCTGTAAGTATGTATGGGAGAGGAGCTCGTTACCCCCTCTCCCCAGTGGCAGCTTAACGCACCAGGGGGAGACAGTAAGCCCCACAACAGTGCAGATGGGACCGTGGTCTCTGCACTTACAGCACAGGGGGTAGAGACAGTCGGTCTCCCCCTCCAACAGCCAGACTCTAAGCCAGGGAGCAACACAGAGACTGGGAGTGCCAGCTTCCAGCATAACCTTGGTGGACTCACTGGACAGAGACAGACTACCCAATGCAACAGGTCCAGTATTGGGTTGTGGGTGGGCTGCCAGACTAACTCAGGTACCGACCGGCGTGAGGTCAGGTATCTGGTTAGTCTTCCCTGGGGGGGGAGATGTGTGGCGAAACCAACCTCGCCACTGGGTTTTGGAGAGGACTGGCTGCTGGCCTCTTGCCCCTGGATTATGGGCCATATACTAACTTTTAAACCCCTGAACCTATTCAAGTGAATTTTGGATAGGTTTGTCCCCAAGTTATACTGTTTAAATTGATGTAAGTTATATGTATGGCCAATGTAAACTCACAAAGTTGTAACAATTTATAATAAGTGTAACTTGTCAGCTTGGGAGGAAAATGCTGGGTGTGTTTCTATTGTTCCATTGTCCCATTGTGTGTTTAAACGGTGATGTCTGTCCTGTTGTCTGTGCATGTGTATTGGTGACTTCTCTTTGTCTTGAGAGATAATTGGATTGCTCCTCAGGTTGTCTCCGGGGCAGAGAGGAGGAAACCATGATGCATTGTGGGGATATGTTGTCCTATGTCACAGTCTTCATTCTGGTCCTCTGGGGGCGGGAACGATTGGTTGCTGTAGTTACATTGTATGTGTTGTAAATTACTGATTGGTTGTATTTCAAACCCCTGTGGGCAGTACTATGTTTGTGGTTTATGAATAAAAGAGGCTGTACTTGAAGTACAGTCAGACCACTGCTTAACCCTCAACACGGAGCCTTGTCTCGTTATTGGGGGGATTCACTGTATGCTGTTAGAAGACCGATTGCCAGAAGTGTAAGCTTATCCCTGTTCGTCTGCTAGCAGCTATTCGTGAGGTTCCAGTTTGGAGTGTTATTTTGTATCCAGTTCGGGACATTGGTGTTCTGCAGTAGCTGTGCCTGTCTCTCAGAAAGGGGCTTATCGCCTAAACGGATTTTAACCCTCTGTCTGCTGAAACGGTCCGTTACAGTGGGTAATGATGGCATCAAAAGTGTTTTACAAAGGGGACCAGTGTACATCTAACAAGTCATTTAGATTAATATGAAAAATGAACGTATACAGTCAAGGCACATTATTATTAGAGATGAGCGAATCGAAGCTGACGAAGTGGAATTCAACCTGAATTTCAGTAATTATTCGATTTGCACCGAATTTCCTCACGCTTCGTGGTAACGAATCACATTTTTCTTAAAATGGCTGCTGCACGTGTTAGGACATGGAGCAAGGAACTCTGGGAACAAGGGATCACCCACAATGCCAAGCGTGCAGCCAATCAGCAGCCAGCCAGCCCTGTGATGTCACAGCCCTATAAATAGACTCAGCCATATTGGATTCAGCCATTTTCCAGTGTACTTAGTGCAGGGAGAGACGTTAGCAGGCGCTAGGGACAGTGCTAGGAAAGACTTGAAAACTCAATAGAAGTTCAGAGAAAGAGCATTAGAAGTATAGGGAAATGATAGGGAGGAATTATTCTACAGTATTGAAGCAGAACAGGGATCAATAGGGGTGTTTAAAGCCTGGGTAATAGGAACAATCCAATTACACCTTGCTGCACTGACTGCGGATCCAAATTGCCATTATACTGCTGCTCATTTCAGGTTTGCAATACCTCTGTAATTCCAGCAAACCGTTCTTGTTATTGGGGTCTTATTAGCCCTTGTGATGTGCAGTTATATATATGTTCTAAAGCCTTTTTTTTCTGTGTATTAGTTTGGAAGGGGGGGGGGGGGGCTTATTAGCCATTGTGTGCTGAAGTGAGAAAATTACAGCTCTTTTTGGTGTGTATTAGTGTCAAAAAATATATATTATTTGCTGTTCACGGCCACGTTGACATGTTTTGAAGCCTTTTTTTGTTTTGTATTAGACTTATTAGCCGTTGTGTAATGAAGTGAGAAAATGACAGCCCTTTTTGGCATGTATTAGTTTAAAAAATATATATTATTTGCCCTTCACGGCCGCAGTTATATGTTCTGAAGCCTTTTTTGGTGTGTATTAGTGGGGAAAAAGAAAAAGTGCCTATTAAACCGTTGTATGGTAAAGTGGGAAAATTGCAGCCCTTTTTGGCGTGTATTAGTGGCAAAAAAAAAATTATTTGCCATTCACGGCCACGGTTATATGTTCTAAAGACTTTTTTTGTTGTGTATCAGTGGAGGGAAAAAATGGGCTTATTAGCCATTGTGTGGTGAAGTGGGAAAATTAAAACCCTTTTTGGTGTGTATTAGTGGCAAAAAAAAGTATTATTTGCCGTTCACGGCCGCAGTTATATGTTCTAAAGCCTTATTTTGGAGTCTATTAGTGGGGGGGGGGGAACGAACGGGCTTATTAGCTGTTGTGTGGTGAAGTGTGAAAATTAAAGCCCTTGCAGGGCAGACAGTACTCGATGATGATGTAGCCGATTGCAATTGGGAGCTTGGTGACGAAGGGGCTTCATCATCATCGGGAGAAGAGGGTGGCAGCTTGCGCATGAGGCAGCGGTGGAGCCAGCAAGTTGGTAGCGTTGCCGGGAGTCAACAGGGACGCAGCAGTGGGAGGTCGGGAGCCAAACGTGCTAGGGGTAGACCACCTGCTTCGCTGGAGCCTACCGGCCCGGAAAGTAGTGTTGCAGGGGTTCACAGAGGCAATGGCGGTAGCAGTCAGTCAGTGCGTAGTGTTGGGGGTAAAATCACCTACTCAGCGGTGTGGCAGTTTTTTGTTAAGCCGCCAGAGGAGGTGAACATGGCCATTTGTCGAATCTGTGGGCTGAAGGTGAAGTGTGGCCAGGGTGCCAATGTTGGCACCACGGCCCTACATCAACATATGCAGCGTCACCATAAAGTGGCCTTGGAGAACCGTGGCATCAATGTTGTGGTCCAGACTGCCGCAGAAACCGCTGCATCACCCAGTGGCACACACCCAATTGTAGGCAGTCAAGGCTCCCCCACCTCAGCCGAAGGAAGCTTTCTGTCCTTCCCATCATCTGCTGGTCCTGATGCTCCTGCTCCTCCTCCTCCTCATAGTCAGTCATTCCATCAGCATTCAATCACCAAAGCGATTACCAAGAGACAACGATATGCGTGCACTCATCCAACGGCGCAGAAGCTGAATGTGCTCCTGGCCAAGTTTTTGGTACTGCAGTCCCTCCCTTTCCCAGTGGTGGACTCTGTAACTTTCAGAGAACTGATGGCTTGTGCCGAGCTGAGGTGGAGAGTCCCAAGCCATAATTTTTTTGCCAAAAAGGCTGTACCAGCCCTGCACACATTTGTAGAACAGAAGGTGGGACAGTCCTTGAGCTTGTCGGTGTCTGCCAAAGTGCACGGCAGCTCCGACGTGTGGATCTGTAACAACGGTCATGGAAAATATATGTCCTTTGCGGCCCACTGGGTAAACGTAGTTCATGCTCATCCAAACCAGCAACTTGACCAGGTGACGCCGCTTCAGTCTCCACGTTCTCACACCGTTGGTCCTGCGACAATGTCCGCCTCTGCCTCCTCATCCTCCACCGTGTCCTCAGCCTCCACTGCAGGGACAATTCCAGCATACCACTTGTGCAGGGCACGGTGGTGTCATGCTGTTCTACACCTCATTTGCCTGGGCGAACGGAGTCACACAGGGGAGGAACTGCTCCATGTCCTGCATCAAAAAATCAAATCCTGGCTTTCTCCGCGACACCTCAAAATCGGAACCATGGTGACCGACAACGGGAAGAACATGGTGTCGGCGCTGCATCAAGGAGGGCTGAGCCCTGCGCCCTGCATGGCGCACGTGTTCAATCTGGTTGTCAAGCGGTTCCTGCAGTCTTCCACCCATCTGCAAGACATCCTAACAATGGCCAGGAAACTTTGCATGCACTTCAGCCACTCGTACACCGCCAAGCACACCCTCCTTGAGCTGCAGTGGCAGAACGACGTCCCCCAACATAGGCTGATATGCAACGTTTCAACCCATTTGAATTCCACCCTCCATGTGTTGGACCGACTATACAAACAGAGAAAGGCCATAAATGATTTCTTGATGATGCAGACGGACAGAGGTACTCCCCTGTGCAACTTTCATGTTAGCCAGTGGCAGCTCATGCGTGACACCTGTCGTTTGCTCGTGCCCTTTGAGGAGGCCAATTTATTTGTCAGTCCCCAAGACTACGGGACGCACAACGTCATTCCACTGATTCATGTCCTAAAAAAGATGCTGGTAAATCTGGCTGGTCAGGGGACTGGAGACGTGGTGCCTATATCTCATGGCCACATGAGCCCTGTTGGGGTTGAACTGGAGGAGGAGGGCATTGGAGCACAAGCAATGTGTAGCGAAATGGGTGGTTTTTCTACACAGGTGACAGGAGAGGAGATGCAGGAGCAGCCAGAGGAGCAAGAGGGAGATAAGGAAGAGGAGGCAGAGGACCCAGATACACCATGGCAGTATGCAGTGGAGATGGAGGCAGGGAGTCCCTCTGAGTCATTTGCGCAAATGGCCCGATGCATGCTCAGTTGCTTGCACAGTAACAGCCGAGTTGTCACCATTCGGCAGAGGGATAACTACTGTCTCTCCACCATGTTAGACCATCGCTACCGGTCCAAAATGGGGGCCTTTTTTACACCCACTGAGAGGGAGGACAAACTGAACTACTATCGAGACATCCTTTGTAGTCAGTTAACAGCTGCCTATATGCGCCATCGCCCATCCTCTCGCAGGTCTGATGGGGGAGGCCCTCTGGACTCACGTTCTACTGCCATGGCTGCTGAGGCGAGGTAGGGGGGTAGGAGCAGTACCATCTCCATCAGCAGCAACTTGAGTCTAGAGTCGCTGATGAGCTGCTTTATTTACCCGCCTAGTGAAGAAACTACTCACCAGCAGCTAGATATGGAACAGAACCTGAACCAGCAGGAGATCGCATACTTGGACAGTACCCTGCCACCCCACATTGAAGATTCGCTGGACTACTAGGCAGCCAAACTGGATTTGTGGCCGCAACTGTCCGAGTTTGCACTGGAAAAGCTGTCCTGCTCGGCCAGTAGTGTGGCATCAGAGTGGGTGTTTAGTTGTCACGCCCTGACCTGTGAGAGGCCTGAGAAGATCTGACAGACTTGCTACTCATGAGTATATCTGACAGATTGTTCTGTTCCTCTTTGTTGTGGTTTTGGGCAGGATCCCACCTCCTACAGGTTCTGCTCATTAGCTATTTAGTGGTGCTATTTATACCCCTCTCACTATAGCCCTTGCGGGGTTTTTTTTGCTTCTGGAGTTTTCTGCTGGTGTTTAGTGGATCTCCTGCTCCCCGTCCGTCTTAAGCTAAGTCCTATTCCTTCCCTTTTGTTGTGTGTTTTGGCTAGGCCTCAGGAAGACGCTGGTTCCTGCACCAAGCGTTAGTATTGGAACAGGTTGTCTTATCTCCAGCTCCCTAGCTGAGGGTTTGTTTCCGTTTCAGCTAGGCTTTGGTTCCAGCACATGAGCACTTCCGCCTTTAGGATTTGCTCATGTTGTCAGCAGTCAGGGAAAGACTGAAAGAATTGTCAGGTGTTGACCTTTCCCTGTTCCCTAGCTTTGGGGCCTAGCCTGGTGTTTTGTTGCTTTTGTTGAATTTCGTTTGCTTCCCTTCCCTCAACTACCATGACATTAGCGTGGAGGGGGCCATAGTTACCCAAAGGAGAACTCACCTGTCCACCCAAAATATGGAGAGACTGACCTTTGTCAAGATGAATCAGGCGTGGATCAGCTAGGATTTCCACCCGCCAATGCCTGATACATCAGATTAGATCATCCATGCTGCCTCACCCAAACCTTGACAAAAGAGACCAGTTACTTCTGGCTACCTGTCTCAGCTACTATTCTGATGCTGCCACCTGCCTGATGCCAAGTGCTCCTTCTTAAACCTACCATCATCAGCGGGTACTGTTATTGCTACCCACCTCCCCACTGTGTCACCAGGTCACTCTGTGGTCTACTGATGCTGCTGCCACCTCCACACTATGTCACTCTGTGGTCTCCTGATGTTGCTTCCACCTCAACACTCTGTAACTTTGCCACTCTGTGGTCTCCTGATGCTGCTGCTACCTGAACACCATGTCACCTTGCCACTCTGTGGCCTCCTCATGTTGCTGCTGCCACCTCCACACTCTGTCATTGTGCCACTCTGTGGTCTCCTGATATTACTGCTACTGCCACACTATGTCACCTTGCACTCTGTGGTCTACTGATGCTGATGCTACCTCAACATTATGTCACCTTGCCACTCTGTGGCCTTCTCATGCTGCTGCTGCCACCTCCACACTCTGTCATTGTGCCACTTTGTGGTCTCCTGATTCTGCTGCTACCTCCATGCTATGTCACCTTCCCACTCTGTGGTCTCCTGATGCTGCTGCCACCTCCACACTTCATGACTGAGCCACTATTTTGCCTTTTTGGCCTGGCTAACATCATCATTTATTTGACCCTTCTTCTGATCTGTCAGAAGGAAGGGAAAATGAGACACACAACGGATACGGTCTGTGTAGCAGCTGTAAGGCCTCTATGGTCCCATCAGAATTGGATTATGATTTGGTAGCCAAAAGAAGGAGTGGGTACAAAACACAGAAGACATGCAAAAATTCAATTCACTGTCATCTCTGTTTTGGATCCACTCCTGTTATTTTTTATTTTTTTGGGCATTATCAATACTGATGGATTACTGACCAAATGCTGACCGAGTGAAGGCGGGTGCTCAACAGACAGGATCCGTTTTTTTGGGTGTTATTGTTTTGATGGATCAGAGGAAGGGCAAAATAATCAGTGACGTAAACACAAGCTTACTGCTGACATCCTCTCCACTCTGTCAGGGGGGCTCTACTTGTATAAGCGTTTTTTTAAAACAGGTTCTGGTGGTGATACAGAGGGTTTAACTGTGCAAGGCCTGGAGAGGGTTACTCCACCATTAAGGGGTGGTAATTACAAAAAGAAGCTTTTGAATCATGAGTCGTTCTGGATCTTCAAAATGGGGTCCACCATACCGAGTGGACTTAATTGGAAACACGATTTGATGTTACATTACTGAATTTTTGGATCCATAAGCTATGTGTGTTCTTTTGTTTTAATTCATCATGCCTTTCAGCATGTGTTGTCAATTTCATTTAAAGGAGGAGCTTGTAGTTAGTGCGTCCACCTGCTTTCAGGTGGAGGCGCTATATATTCAACCTCCTTCTCAGTATGTGTATGTCATGAGGAAGGATCGCTATTGTCCTTGATCCGAAACATGTAGACTGGAGTGTAACTGGCTTTTAATCTGCACTGAAAAATAAAGGTAACATTTTAATCGAGCTGGACTTTTCTCTCTCCTTTACTATTGCACACCTTATATACCACACCCCTCCCCTTAACAGTGGCCTCTACAGCAATCTGCCCCTTAACACTGACCTCCATAATGGACAGTCCCCTTAACTGCGACCTTCAGAGCAGCCTGCACCTAGGGTAGCCAGAGATCCGGTTTTGGGCCGGACAGTTCGGCTTTCAGACTCCCTGTCAGGGATGTCCTTTTGAACAACACAACCCAATGTTGATCGGATCCCCAAATTGTGTTATAGAACTGTCCCCAATCCCATGTTTTATCCCCCCTCAGCTGAGGGGTGGGCTATGAAGGGACCTTCTTCCATTCTGGGCCAGCCTTTTGGGAAGGCCTCTCATTATTTATGGACACTCCACCTCCCCATATAGCTAGCCGATATGTAAATATGAACCAGTGCCCGTATCTCCTGCCCGCATGAAAGCATGACAGGTATTAATCTGCAATTTACCAGGGATGAGTTACAGCTTAGGATATATCTCATTCTTTTTCTGGTAGTCAAGCTGAAAAGCTTCTGGGTGCCTGTGTGCATAGGTGCAACCATGTCTAAGGTGTCATGCATTTCCATGAGGCTGTAGTATCTCATCCAGGAAACCTCGTTACCACTAGATTTCTGCCAAAGCTGAATGAATGTTCTCTCCTACAGGTTCAGATTGAATGTCATCATACAGACAATAATACAGAATGGCATTTAAATATATACACTGCTCAAAAAAATAAAGGGAACACTTAAACAACACAATGTAACTCCAAGTCAATCACACTTCTGTGAAATCAAACTGTCCACTTAGGAAGCAACACTGAGTGACAATCAATTTCACATGCTGTTGAGCAAATGGGATAGACAACAGGTGGAAATTATAGGCAATTAGCAAGACACCCCCAATAAAGGAGTGGTTCTGCAGGTGGTGACTACAGACCACTTCTCAGTTCCTATGCTTCCTGGCTGATGTTTTGGTCACTTTTGAATGCTGCCGGTGCTTTCACTCTAGTGGTAGCATGAGACGGAGTCTACAACCCACACAAGTGGCTCAGGTACTGCAGCTTATCCAGGATGGCACATCAATGCGAGCTGTGGCAAGAAGGTTTGCTGTGTCTGTCAGCGTAGTGTCCAGAGCATGGAGGCGCTACCAGGAGACAGGCCAGTACATCAGGAGACGTGGAGGAGGCCGTAGGAGGGCAACAACCCAGCAGCAGGACCGATACCTCCGCCTTTGTGCAAGGAGGAACAGGAGGAGCACTGCCAGAGCCCTGCAAAATGACCTCCAGCAGGCCACAAATGTGCATGTGTCTGCTCAAACAGTCAGAAACAGACTCCATGAGGGTGATATGAGGGCCCGACGTCCACAGGTGGGGGTTGTGCTTACAGCCCAACACCGTGCAGGACGTTTGGCATTTGCCAGAGAAAACCAAGATTGGCAAATTCGCCACTGGCGCCCTGTGCTCTTCACAGATGAAAGCAGGTTCACACTGAGCACATGTGACAGACGTGACAGAGTCTGGAGACGCCGTGGAGAACATTCTGCTGCCTGCAACATCCTCCAGCATGACCGGTTTGGCATTGGGTCAGTAATGGTGTGGGGTGGCATTTCTTTGGAGGGCCGCACAGCCCTCCATGTGCTTGCCAGAGGTAGCCTGACTGCCATTAGGTACCGAGATGAGATCCTCAGACCCCTTGTGAGACCATATGCTGGTGCGGTTGGCCCTGGGTTCCTCCTAATGCAAGACAATGCTAGACCTCATGTGGCTGGAGTGTGTCAGCAGTTCCTGCAAGACAAAGGCATTGATGCTATCGACTGGCCCGCCCGTTCCCCAGACCTAAATCCAATTGAGCACATCTGGGACATCATGTCTCGCTCTATCCACCAACGTCACGTTGCACCACAGACTGTCCAGGAGTTGGCAGATGCTTTAGTCCAGGTCTGGGAGGAGATCCCTCAGGAGACCGTCCGCCACCTCATCAGGAGCATGCACAGGCGTTGTAGGGAGGTCATACAGGCACGTGGAGGCCACACACACTACTGAGCCTCATTTTGACTTGTTTTAAGGACATTACATCAAAGTTGGATCAGCCTGTAGTGTGTTTTTTCACTTTAATTTTGAGTGTGACTCCAAATCCAGACCTCCATGGGATAAAAAATATGATTTCCATTTTTTTTTTTTTGTGTGATTTTGTTGTGAGAACATTAAATTATGTAAAGAACAAAGTATTTCAGAAGAATATTTAATTAACTTAGATCTAGGATGTGTTATTTTTGTGTTCCCTTTATTTTTTTGAGCAGTGTATAATCACAAGTGTTGGGCAAGTATGCTCGGCCGAACACCAGTTCGGCTCGAGCATCGCTATGCTCTGAACATTGCAGTGTTCGGCCGAACACCGCGTGTGCTTGAGCGCAATGCTAGAGTCCCCTCCCCACGCGTTTGTTGACTGCTACGCAGCCAATAAACATGCAGGTAAGTACTGCCATTCACTGTAATGCCATAGCCATGTTGTCTACTGGCTTTACAGTGATTGGCTGGCCGGAACAAGTCATCGGGTGCTATATAGCACCCGATGACACGTGTTTGGCTCAGTCTTAGTCAGGAAGAGCTGTGCTGAAGAAGGGACAGATAGTGTAGGGAGTGAAATACTAAAATTTTTATTGAAAAAACTTGCTAGAGACCCAAAAGTGCTTTTAAGGATTATTATTATATCTGGCAGCAATATAATTATTAGCGCAACCTGCGCTAAATTGGGTGGAATTGTTAGAGAGACCCAAAAGTCCTTTTAAGGACTATTGCTGTATCTGGCAGCAATATAATTATTAGCGCAACCTGCGCTAAATTGCGTGTAATTGTTAGAGACCCAAAAGTCCTTTTAAGGACTATAGTTGCATCTGGCAGCAATATATATTTTTAGCGCAACCTGCGCTAAATAACTTGCAATTGTTTGGCCGCTGCAGACAGCGACATTATCGGCGCTACATCTCGTGTCTAATGTGTGCGCAGCCTAAAAATATCTGTGACATCCTTTTTCCATAGACGGTGTCCGTTGCGGAGAGTTACATTACCTGCGCTACATCTCTTGTGTGTGTATCTGAAATATCAGTGACATTCAGTCAAATTTTTTTGCTGCTGGTGGCAGCGACTTTACCTGCGCTACATCTCCAGTATAACGTTAGCGCATCCGAAATATCAGTGACATTCAGTGTCATTTTTTTCACCGCTGGTGACAGCGACATTATCTGTGCTACATCTCCTGTGTAACGTGTGCGCAGCCTAAAAATATCTGTGACATCCAGTGTACTTTTTTTGTAGATGGACAGTTACATTACCTGCGCTACATCTCCTGTATAACGTTTGCATATCCGAAATATCAGTGACAATAATTCAGTGTAATTTTTTATTAGCCGCTGGTGACAGCAACATTACTTGCGCTATACCTCCTGTATAATGTTTGTGCATCCTAAATATCAGTGACTTTAATTCCGTGTCATTTTTTATTAGCTGCTGGTGACAGTGACATTACTTGCCCTGTACCTCCTGTGTAACGTTTGTGCAACCTAAATATCAGTGACATTCATTCAGTGAAATTTTTTATTAGGCGGTGGTGACAGCTACATTACTTGTGCTATACCTCCTGTATAACGTTTGTGCAACCTAAATATCAGTGACATTCATTCAGTATAATTTTTTATTAGGCGGTGGTGACAGCGACATTACTTGCACTATACCTCCTGTATAACGTTTGTACAACCTAAATATCAGTGACATTTATTCAGTGTAATTTTTTATTAGGCGGTGGTGACAGCGACATTACTTGCACTATACCTCCTGTATAACGTTTGTGCAACCTAAATATCAGTGACATTCATTCAGTATAATTTTTTATTAGGCGGTGATGACAGCGACATTACTTGCACTATACCTCCTGTATAACGTTTGTACAACCTAAATA
The DNA here is from genome assembly GCF_905171765.1 of Bufo bufo. NCBI lineage: Eukaryota > Metazoa > Chordata > Amphibia > Anura > Bufonidae > Bufo > Bufo bufo. The sequence goes on from NC_053390.1 coordinate 381,830,110, forward strand.
TCAGTGACATTTATTCAGTGTAATTTTTTATTAGGCGGTGGTGACAGCGACATTACTTGCTCTATACCTCCTGTATAACGTTTGCGCATCCTAAAATTATCTGTGACATTCAGTGTACTTTTTTCATAGACGCTGCGGACAGCAACATTATCTGTGCTACATGTCCTGTTTAACGTGTGCACATCCTAAAAATATGTGTGACATTCTGTGTACTTTATTTGCGCATACACTTACAAAACCTGTGCTACTGTACGTGTGACATACTTGCAAGCATATATACCATTTAATATGCGCAAGGCGAGCAGTAAGTGATGGGTAAGTGGCCGTGCTGCTGATGGTGCACTCAGAGGCCGTGGCCTTGGGCGCGGTGGAACTGTGCTTGCCGCCAGAGCACAAGAAACACACTCATCCATGATACCTAGCTTAATGTCCCAGTTTTCCACAAAGTCCAGTCTCAGGAGCCAAGAGTCTGGTCAACAGAATCCTCACCCTAATCCTCCTTCCTCCCACCATGGAGTGTCTCGGCAAACAAGTGATCCCACATTCGGATATTCCGAGGAGCTCTTTTTAGCACCATTCCTTGATTTGGCCCTCTTGCCAAGGCCACTTGAAGAGGGATATGAGGAGATATTGTGCCCTGATTCCCAAACTCTTGAGCATCCATAGTCACAAGAAGATGACAGTGGGGAACGGCAATTAGTGTTTCACGAGGTGGATGATGATGATGAGACACAGTTGCCAATAAGTCAACCGCAATTAGTGTCTCAAGAGGTTGATGATAAGGATGAGACACAGTTGTCAACTGAGGTTGTTGTTAGGTCAACAAGTCAGGAGGATAACCAGAGTGAGGAAGTAAAAGAGGAGGTGGTGGACGATGAAGTCACTGACTCAACCTGGGAAGGTGGCAAGCCAAGCGAGGACAGCAGTACAGAGGGGGAGGGATCCACAGCACCGCAATAGGCTGGAAGAAGCAGTGGGGTGGCAAAAAGGAGAAGGAAGGCCACACCAAACAGGCCCCCAACTGTTCCCTGGAGCACCCCCTTGCGGCAATCTCCCTTGCCAAAGGGTAGGTGTTCCGCAGTCTGGCACTTTTTTAAGGAAAGTGCTTACAATAAAAGAATTGTCATCTGCAACATGTGCAATACCAAAATGAGCAGGGGCGTAAACACTATCAACCTCACCACCACCAGCATGATCCGCTACATGGCATCAAAGCACCCTAATAGGTGGGCCAAACACCTGGATCCACATTCAGTGTCTGCAGGTCACACCACTACCTACTCTTCCCCTGTGTAATGTGCTGGCCAATCCCCTGTCCAAGACGCAGGCCCAGATGCCTCTCGCCATGCACCTGGACCTTCGCAAGCATCATCAGCTAGCACATCTACTTCTGTGTCCCAGCGCAGCGTACATATTTCTATACCCCAGGCTTTTGAACAAAAGCGCAAATATCCTGCCACCCACCCACCGGCCATAGCACTAAATGTGCACCTTTTCAAATTGCTGGCCCTTGAAATGTTGCCATTTAGGCTTGTGGACACTGAGGCTTTCAGCAGCCTGATGGCGGTGGCCATCCCGCGTTACTCTGTCCCCAGCCGCCAATATTTTTCACGGTGTGCAGTCCCAGCATTATACCAGCATGTGACCCGTAACATCACCCATGCCCTGACCAATGCAATTATTGGAAAGTCAACTTAATGACTGGCACATAGACAAGTGCTTTTGGCCAGGGATGCTACATTTCCATGACGGCACACTGGGTGAACGTTGTGGAGGCCGAGAAGCAAGTCGTACCCTGGGATGGCACAGGTGCTACCGACGCCAACGATTACGGTCCCTACTTCCATCAAGGTTTCTGCCACCACCTACATTAGTGGCTGCAACTCCCACTTCTCCTCCTACGCCTCCTCCTCCACTTCCACCTCTGAATTATCATCTTGCAGCACCAGTCAGACATCAGTCAATAGCTGGAAGCAGTGCAGCATTGCAGTGGGGAAGCGGCAACAGGCCGCGCTTAAACTGATCTGCTTAGGTAACAAACAGCACACCACCGCAGAGCTGTGGCAGGGGATAAGGGACCAGATTGAGCTGTTGATCTCGCCACTCAACCTACAACCAGGCATGGTTGTGTATGATAATGGCCTTAAATTGGTGACGGCTTTGGAGCTTGGCAAGCTCACACACATACCATGCCTAGCCCACGTGTTCAACCTAGTGGTTCAGCGGTTTCTCAAAACCGACCCCAATGTCTGTTGGGACTCTGGCACACATGCCTGACTTTATGTTAGGCTGCCTTTCCCATGACCCTCGCATTGTATGCATTTTGACCAACACCGATTACTGGTTGTTCACCCTTCTTGACCCCCGCTACAAAGAAAGGTGGAGAGGACGAGCAAAATGGTGCAATACCAGAAGGTCCTTTTGGAAAAATTGCTCCAAAAACTTCCAGCTGACAACGGTGGCTTCAGAGTACGTAGTTCCTTGGCCAACCGAGGAGGGGATACAAGGGGAACACTCAGCCGTTCCAACAAAGGCATGGCAACACTCTCCAAGGCCTAGGACTAGGGATGAGCGAACCCGAACTGTATAGTTCGGGTTCGTACCGAATTTTGGGGTGTCCGTGACACGGACCCGAACCCGAACATTTTCGTAAAAGTTCGGGTTCGGGTTTGGTGTTCGGCGCTTTCTTGGCGCTTTTTGAAAGGCTGCAAAGCAGCCAATCAACAAGCGTCATACTACTTGGCCCAAGAGGCCATCACAGCCATGCCTACTATTGGCATGGCTGTGATTGGCCAGTGCACCATGTGACCCAGCCTCTATTTAAGCTGGAGTCACGTAGCGCCGCACGTCACTCTGCTATGATCAGTATAGGGAGAGGTTGCAGCTGCGACGTTAGGGCGAGATTAGGCAGATTAACTCTTCCAAAAGACTTCATTCTGTGATCGATCTGCAGCTGTGGATCATTGAAGTGCTATTATTGACTTGCTCACTTTTTTGAGGCTGCTCAGAGCGTTTTTAGATCACTTTTTTTCTGGGGTGATCGGCGGCCATTTTGTGACTTGTGGTGCGCCAGCACGAGCTATCACCAAGTGTATTTAACCATCGATAGTGTGGTTATTTTGTGCTATATCCTACATCAGCTGCAGGCTGAGCCTGTGTCACCGAAGTGCATTTAACCATCAACAGTCTGGTTATTTTTTGGCCATATACTACATCAGCTGCAGGCTGAGCCTGTGTCACCCAAGTGCATTTAACCATCAACAGTCTGATTATTTTTTGGCCATATACTACATCAGCTGCAGGCTGAGCCTGTGTCACCCAAGTGCATTTAACCATCAACAGTGTGGTTATTTTTTGGCCATATATTACATCAGGGGCAAGTTGAGCCTGTCACCCAGCGCCTAAAAAATAGACCTGACATTTCTATTCAACCAAATCTGCACAGTTTTAGCTGGTCAAGTTATTTGTAGTGACCGTGAAAGCAGACTTTTTGTTCTGGGTTGAAAAAGCATTCCCAAATTTGCCATTCTGAAAATAACTATTTTGTGGTATTTGAGGCCTACTTGAAATCTATCCCAAAAAGAAAATCTTACATTGAAGGTATTGATAGTGTCATTCAGAAAAACCTAAGACACACGCTAGCGTGCTGATAGAAGTGTCATTCTGTGATTAAACCTATAACTGTCACACAGCGCAAAAAAAAACAGGTCTCACATCTCTATTCAACCAAATCTGCACAGTTTTAGCTGGTCAAGTTATTTGTAGTGACCGTAAAAGCAGACTTTTTGTTCTGGGTTGAAAAAGCATTCCCAAATTTGCCATTCTGAAAATAACTAGTTTGTGGTATTTGAGGCCTACTTAAAATCTATCCCAAAAAGAAAATCTTACATTGAAGGTATTGATAGTGTCATTCAGAAAAACCTAAGACACACGCTAGCGTGCTGATAGAAGTGTCATTCTGTGATTAAACCTCTAACTGTCACACAACACAAAAAAAACAGGTCTCACATCTCTATTCAACCAAATCTGCACAGTTTTAGCTGGTCAAGTTATTTGTAGTGACCGTAAAAGCAGACATTTTGTTCTGGGTTGAAAAAGCATTCCCAAATTTGCCATTCTGAAAATAACTAGTTTGTGGTATTTGAGGCCTACTTGAAATCTATCCCAAAAAGAAAATCTTACATTGAAGGTATTGATAGTGTCATTCAGAAAAACCTAAGACACACGCTAGCGTGCTGATAGAAGTATCATTCTGTGATTAAACCTATAACTGTCACACAGCGCAAAAAAAAACAGGTCTCACATCTCTATTCAACCAAATCTGCACAGTTTTAGCTGGTCAAGTTATTTGTAGTGACCGTAAAAGCAGACTTTTTGTTCTGGGTTGAAAAAGCATTCCCAAATTTGCCATTCTGAAAATAACTAGTTTGTGGTATTTGAGGCCTACTTGAAATCTATCCCAAAAATAAAATCTTACATTGAAGGTATTGATAGTGTCATTCAGAAAAACCTAAGACACATGCTAGCGTGCTGATAGAAGTGTCATTCTGTGATTAAACCTATAACTGTCACAAAGCGCAAAAAAAAAACAGGTCTCACATCTCTATTCAACCAAATCTGCACAGTTTTAGCTGGTCAAGTTATTTGTAGTGACCGTAAAAGCAGACTTTTTATTCTGGGTTGAAAAAGCATTCCCAAATTTGCCATTCTCAAAATTGTGGTGAACGGGAACAATGAGGAAAACATCTAATAAGGGACGCAGACGCGGACGTGGACATGGTCGTGGTGGTGTTAGTGGACCCTCTGGTGCTGGGAGAGGACGTGGCCGTTCTGCCACAGCCACACGTCCTAGTGAACCAACTACCTCAGGTCCCAGTAGCCAGCAGAATTTACAGCGATATTTGGTGGGGCCCAATGCCGTTCTAAGGATGGTAAGGCCTGAGCAGGTACAGGCATTAGTCAATTGGGTGGCCGACAGTGGATCCAGCACGTTCACATTATCTCCCACCCAGTCTTCTGCAGAAAGCGCACAGATGGTGCATGAAAACCAAGCCCATCGGTCTGTCACATCACCCCCATGCATATCAGGGAAACTGTCTGAGCCTCAAGTTATGCAGCAGTCTCTTATGCTGTTTGAAGACTCTGCTGCCAGGGTTTCCCAAGGGCATCCACCTAGCCCTTCCCCAGGGGTGGAAGAGATAGAATGCACTAACGCACAACCACTTATTTTTCCTGATGATGAGGACATGGGAATACCACCTCAGCACATCTCTGATGATGACGAAACACAGGTGCCAACTGCTGCGTCTTTCTGCAGTGTGCAGACTGAACAGGAGGTCAGGGATCAAGACTGGGTGGAAGACGATGCAGGGGACGATGAGGTCCTAGACCCCACATGGAATGAAGGTCGTGCCACTGACTTTCACAGTTCGGAGGAAGAGGCAGTGGTGAGACCGAGCCAACAGCGTAGCAAAAGAGGGAGCAGTGGGCAAAATCAGAACACCCGCCGCCAAGAGACTCCGCCTGCTACTGACCGCCGCCATCTGGGACCGAGCACCCCAAAGGCAGCTTCAAGGAGTTCCCTGGCATGGCACTTCTTCAAACAATGTGCTAACGACAAGACCCGAGTGGTTTGCACGCTGTGCCATCAGAGCCTGAAGCGAGGCATTAACGTTCTGAACCTTAGCACAACCTGCATGACCAGGCACCTGCATGCAAAGCATGAACTGCAGTGGAGTAAACACCTTAAAAACAAGGAAGTCACTCAGGCTCCCCCTGCTACCTCTTCTGCTGCTGCCGCCTCGGCCTCTTCTGCTGCTGCTGCCGCCGCCTCGGCCTCTTCCTCCACCTCTGGAGGAACGTTGGCACCTGCCGCCCAGCAAACATGGGATGTACCACCAACACCACCACCTGCGTCACCAAGCATCTCAACCATGTCACATGGCAGCGTTCAGCTCTCCATCTCACAAACATTTGAGAGAAAGCGTAAATTCTCACCTAGCCACCCTCGATCCCTGGCCCTGAATGCCAGCATTTCTAAACTACTGGCCTATGAAATGCTGTCATTTAGGCTGGTGGACACACACAGCTTCAAACAGCTCATGTCACTTGCTGTCCCACAGTATGTTGTTCCCAGCCGCCACTACTTCTCCAAGAGAGCCGTGCCTTCCCTGCACAAACAAGTGTCCGATAAAATCAAGTGTGCACTGCGCAACGCCATCTGTGGCAAGGTCCACCTAACCACAGATACGTGGACCAGTAAGCACGGCCAGGGACGCTATATCTCCCTAACTGCACACTGGGTAAATGTAGTGGCGGCTGGGCCCCAGGCGGAGAGCTATTTGGCGCACGTTCTTCCGCCGCCAAGGATCGCAGGGCAACATTCTTTGCCTCCTGTCTCCTCCTCCTCCTACTCAGCTTCCTCCTCCTCTTCTTCCACCTGGTCATCCAGTCAGCCACACACCTTCACCACCAACTTCAGCACAGCACGGGGTAAACGTCAGCAGGCCATTCTGAAACTCATATGTTTGGGGGACAGGCCCCACACCGCACAGGAGTTGTGGCGGGGTATAGAACAACAGACCGACGAGTGGTTGCTGCCGGTGAGCCTCAAGCCCGGCCTGGTGGTGTGCGATAATGGGCGAAATCTCGTTGCAGCTCTGGGACTAGCCGGTTTGACGCACATCCCTTGCCTGGCGCATGTGCTGAATTTGGTGGTGCAGAAGTTCATTCGCAACTACCCCGACATGTCAGAGCTGCTGCATAAAGTGCGGGCCGTCTGTTCACGCTTCCGGCGTTCACACCCTGCCGCTGCTTGCCTGTCTGCGCTACAGCGTAACTTCGGCCTTCCCGCTCACCGCCTCATATGCGACGTACCCACCAGGTGGAACTCCACCTTGCATATGCTGGACAGACTGTGCGAGCAGCAGCAGGCCATAGTGGAGTTTCAGCTGCAGCACGCACGGGTCAGTCGCACTGCGGATCAGACCCACTTCACCACCAATGACTGGGCCTCCATGCGAGACCTGTGTGCCCTGTTGCGCTGTTTTGAGTACTCCACCAACATGGCCAGTGGCGATGACGCCGTTATCAGCGTTATAATACCACTTCTATGTCTCCTTGAGAAAACACTTAGGGCGATGATGGAAGAGGAGGTGGCCCAGGAGGAAGAGGAGGAAGAGGGGTCATTTTTAGCACTTTCAGGCCAGTCTCTTCGAAGTGACTCAGAGGGAGGTTTTTTGCAACACCAGACGCCAGGTACAAATGTGGCCAGACAGGGCCCACTACTGGAGGACGAGGAGGACGAGGATGAGGAGGAGGTGGAGGAGGATGAGGATGAAGCATGTTCACAGCGGGGTGGCACCCAAAGCAGCTCGGGCCCATCACTGGTGCGTGGCTGGGGGGAAACACAGGACGATGACGATACGCCTCCCACAGAGGACAGCTTGTCCTTACCTCTGGGCAGCCTGGCACACATGAGCGACTACATGCTGCAGTGCCTGCGCAACGACAGCAGAGTTGCCCACATTTTAACGTGTGCGGACTACTGGGTTGCCACCCTGCTGGATCCCCGTTACAAAGACAATGTGCCCACCTTACTTCCTACACTGGAGCGTGATAGGAAGATGCGCGAGTACAAGCGCACGTTGGTAGACGCGCTACTGAGAGCATTCCCAAATGTCACAGGGGAACCAGTGGAAGCCCAAGGCGAAGGCAGAGGAGGAGCAAGAGGTCGCCAACGCAGCTGTGTCACGCCCAGCTCCTCTGAGGGCAGGGTTAGCATGGCAGAGATGTGGAAAAGTTTTGTCAACACGCCACAGCTAAGTGCACCACCACCTGATACGGAACGTGTTAGCAGGAGGCAACATTTCACTAACATGGTGGAACAGTACCTGTGCACACCCCTCCACGTACTGACTGAATGGTTCGGCCCCATTCAACTTCTGGGTCTCCAAATTGTCCACGTGGCCAGAGCTAGCCTTTTATGCCTTGGAGGTGCTGGCCTGCCCGGCGGCCAGCGTTTTGTCTGAACGTGTATTCAGCACGGCAGGGGGCGTCATTACAGACAAACGCAGCCGCCTGTCTACAGCCAATGTGGACAAGCTGACGTTCATAAAAATGAACCAGGCATTGATCCCACAGGACCTGTCCATCCCTTGTGCAGATTAGATATTAACTACCTCCCCTTAACAATATATTATTCTACTCCAGGGCACTTCCTCATTCAATACTATTTTTAATTTCATTTTACCATTATATTGCGGGGCAACCCAAAGTTGAATGAACCTCTCCTCTGTCTGGGTGCCGGGGCCTAAATGTGTGACAGTGGCCTGTTCCAGTGGTGGGTGATGTGAAGCCTGATTCTCTGCTATGACATGAATACAGATTCTGCGCTGACATAAGGCCAGATTCTCTGTTACGGGACCTCTCTCCTCTGCCTGGGTGCCTGGGCCTAAATGTGTGACAGTGGCCTGTTCCAGTGGTGGGTGACGTGAAGCCTGATTCTCTGCTATGACATGAATACAGATTCTGCTCTGACATAAGGCCAGATTCTCTGTTACGGGACCGCTCTCCTCTGTCTGGGTGCCGGGGCCTAAATGTGTGACAGTGGCCTGTTCCAGTGGTGGGTGACGTGAAGCCTGATTCTCTGCTATGACATGAAGACAGATTCTGCGCTGACATATGGCCAGATTCTCTGTTACGGGACCTCTCTCCTCTGCCTGGGTGCCTGGGCCTAAATGTGTGACAGTGGCCTGTTCCAGTGGTGGGTGACGTGAAGCCTCATTCTCTGCTATGACATGAAGACAGATTCTGCGCTGACATAAGGCCAGATTCTCTGTTACGGGACCTCTCTCCTCTGCCTGGGTGCCTGGGCCTAAATGTGTGACAGTGGCCTGTTCCAGTGGTGGCTGACGTGAAGCCTGATTCTCTGCTATGACATGAAGACAGATTCTGCGCTGACATAAGGCCAGATTCTCTGTTACGGGACCTCTCTCCTCTGCCTGGGTGCCTGGGCCTAAATGTGTGACAGTGGCCTGTTCCAGTGGTGGGGGACGTGAAGCCTGATTCTCTGCTATGACATGAAGACAGATTCTGCGCTGACATAAGGCCAGATTCTCTGTTTCGGGACCGCTCTCCTCTGTCTGGGTGCCGGGGCCTAAATGTGTGACAGTGGCCTGTTCCAGTGGTGGGTGACGTGAAGCCTGATTCTCTGCTATGACATGAAGACTGATTCTGCGCTGACATGAAGCCAGATTCTCTGCTATGGCATGAAGAGACTGATTCTCTGCTGACATGAAGCCAGATTCTTTGCTATGGCATGAAGAGACTGATTCTCTGCTGACGTGAAGCCAGATTCTCTGCTATGGGACCTCTGTCCAATTGATATTGGTTCATTTTTATTTTTTTAATTTTAATTTTAATTCATTTCCCTATCCACATTTGTTTGCAGGGGATTTACCTACATGTTTCTGCCTTTTGCAGCCCTCTAGCTCTTTCCTGGGCTGTTTTGCAGCCTTTTTAGTGCCCAAAAGTTCGGGTCCCCATTGACTTCAATGGGGTTCGGGTTCGGGACGAAGTTCGGTTCGGGTTCGGATCCCGAACCCGAACATTTACGGGAAGTTCGGCCGAACTTCTCGAACCCGAACATCCAGGTGTTCGCTCAACTCTACCTAGGACCATTTTATGACACCCCGCCAGCACCTTCAACCTGATGTGTGGAGGGAAAAATTTTGGAAGATGGTGAAGGAGTACTTAGCAGACCGTGTCAGCATCCTCAGTGATCCCTCTGTGCCTTACAACTATTGGGTGTCCAAGCTGGACACATGGCACGAACTGGCACTTTACGTCTTGGAGGTGCCGGCCTGCCCCGTCACCAGCGTTTTGTCAGAGCATGTATTTAGTGCTGCTGTGGGCATAATAACTGATAAGTGCATCTGACTGTCAACTGAAAATGCTGACCGGTTGATTCATAAAAATGAACAAGGCCTGGATTGCCCCTGACTTCTCTACTTCACCAGAGGAAAGAGGCTGAACATAAAGGCACTCTAAATGTGGCCATCATATCAACATGCTTATTAGGCTGCCCTCGCTCCTAATGTTTTAGAGGGTCAGCTCAGCAGCAAGCCCTCACCCATAATGTTTTTGAGGGTCACCAGCAGGCCCTTAACCATAATGTTTTTGAGGGTCACCAGCAGGCCCTCGCCCATAATATTTTTGAGGGTCCCCAGCAGGCCCTCACCCATAATATTTTAGAGGGTCACCAGCAGGCCCTTGTTCTTAATGTTTTAGAGCAGGGATACTCAACCTGCGGCCCACCAGCTGTTGTAAAACTACAACTCCCACCATGCTCTTCTGTAGGCTGATAGCTGTAGGCTGTTTCAGATGGTAAGCTCAGCAGCAGATCTTCACCCCTAATATTTTAGATGGTCAGATCAGCAGCAGGCCCTCGCCCCTAATGTTTTAGATGGTCAGATCAACAGCAGGCACTCGCCCCTAATGTTTTAAAGGGTCAGCTCAGCAGCAGGCCCTCGCCCCTAATGTTTTAGATGGTCAGATCAGCAGCAGGCACTCGCCACTAATGTTTTAGAGGGTCAGCTCAGCAGCAGACCTTCGCCCCTAGTGTTTTAGATGGTCAGATCAACAGCAGGCACTCGCCCCTAATGTTTTAGAGGGTCAGCTCAGCAGCAGGCCCTCGTCCCTAATGTTTTAGATGGTCAGATCAGCAGGTCCTTGCTCAAATAGTTTTTGAGGGTCACCAGCAGGCCATCAATCATAATTTTTCAAGGGTGTGTATAATGCCCTCCTTTATGTTAAATAAATGGTGTATTGTAGTGCCGGTTCCTTGTAATTTTTGACAGCTCTTTCACTTAGTGCATAGGCTTTATGAGGGTAGGAGTCCCACTACCTGAACAATTGTACCACAATGTGAGTGAGGCCCTCCTTTATGTGATATACAGGTTGTATCGGAGTGCCTCTTCCTTGTAATTTTTGGCAGCACTTGCACTTTATATACAAAGTGCGGTATCTGTGGATCACTACAGCTGAGTAATGGATTTAAGGTGCTCTTGGTTTATGTGACCCACCCAGTCACAAAGAGGAATATAAAATTATATAGGATAAACCAGGCACTCAAGTATGGAGTAAATTGATAAAGATATTTATTCCCACAATGACAATAGAATATAACAATAAAATTCACCAATAAAATACTATAAAATATTATAAAACACTTTAAACCGTAATAGCAGCAATATTAGACATATACACTAAAATCAATGCGTTAATTGAATAGCAGCGGCATATATGTTAAAATCAATACATAAATTAATAATTAATTTATGTATTGATTTTAACATATATGCCGCTGCTATTCAATTAACGCATTGATTTTAGTGTATATGTCTAATATTGCAGCTATTACGGTTTAAAGTGTTTTATAATATTTTATAGTATTTTATTGGTGAATTTTATTGTTATATTCTATTGTCATTGTGGGAATAAATATCTTTATCAATTTACTCCATACTTGAGTGCCTGGTTTATCCTATATAACTTTAGATACAAGTAAATATACAGGAACAAATTTTTCCTAACAATTTTTCCTCTAAAATCGATTTTATCTTTGGTTTTGTTCATATTATTGTCAGTCTGTAAAAGTGGAGTACTACTCGGTCAACATCGTTCCCAGCAGCAACCTGGGAGTCCAAGATGCATCCAGACATCCTTTCCATGCTGTTTCCAAACCATTTTAGTGGGGTTTCCATCAATTTCTGACTTTTTCATGTGAACCAGACACCCTCCCCTCTTCAGAACAGGGGGTGCCTGGTTTAATGCTTGGGTTCTCCCATTGACTTCCATCGTGCTCGGGTGCTCGTTAGAGCACCCGAGCATCCCAAGGTGTGTTCTACTCAAGCACCCGAGCACTTAGATGCTCGACCAACACTAATAATCACACAACATAGACATAGACATAAAGCCACACACAGATAATAAAGGCTATGAAAAAGATTGTCAATATCTCACAATCATAACTTCAACATTGGTAAGCAATGTGTATCTGAAATGTAAAAATAATAGACCCTGGGAAAGACTGTGAAGAGGACTGTAAGACTTTACAAAATAAGGAAGAACATTGTTAAGTGTGTTATCTTATTCAAAGTACTTTCTTGTAGGTTCTTGGGGTTCTATTTATAAGTGTAACCACAGAAATACATGTATTACCTTATTCTACTTTGATGTTCAGCTTTGAAAGCCTGTGTTACACTATGAAAGCTAATGAATGCTTTTGACTCTGTATGAATGCAGCAAGCTAAATTGTTGGTAATAGAATCTCCTATTCTGTTTCTCTTGTTCTCCTCGTGATTGCAACAATCTGCTTTGATACCCTGCCATAGTTCTCTGACAATGCTTTTTTTCCCCAAAAGGAAACTTAGGACATTTGTAGTTTGTAAGATTACTTTCATTTGGTATCAGAGCAGTTTAAGAGAATTTTGCCAATGGAGCAAAAAAATCTTGCACACTTAAAATGTTTTTCACACTTTTAAGCAAATGTATTTTCGGATCACAAGTTCTACATTAAAAAAAAAACTGGGATGTCTGCCGATACAAGATATGGGCCCTGATTGCATCAAATAAATTCCCTGTAATGCAAGCAAAGGGTGCTCGCTCAGTCTCTGTGGATCATATTTATCATCCAGCTTGAGCCACAGTGATAAATCTGACTCATCCTTACACTTTCTGCTTAACCCTTTAGCTACCAGCCCTGTACATGTACAGTGCTGGAGCGATAGGCAAACATGGCGCCCGCTCGCACGTGCAGTGGGCGTCATGGTCGGCATGTCTTTGTTGTTTCAAACAGCAGAGACATGCAGCTAATTACCTGCTCGCGCTTCCAGGCTTGTTACTGGCATCCTCTGTGGCCAGTGAGGATGCCAGTAATTGATTTGAATGCGCTCAGCCTCGCAGAAGAGGCCGAGGGCATTCATGCTGCAATTCTTATTTTGGACACCAGGTGGCAGGCCAACATAAGAAATAAGCAATAGTCAGAAATAAATACATTTTAAAAATCTATGATTGTTCAAAATTAAAAATAAAAAAATGGATTTTATACGCTCAAATATGAGCTTCAGAATCATTACAAAAAAGTAAAAAAAAGTAATATATATAAAAAATAAAAAATATAGAAGTTTTAATCACCTCCCTTTGCGTATAATAAAAAAAAAAATCTAAATAGCAAAAAATATAAACATCACGGGTATCACCGTGACTGAAAATGCCGTACTAAATTAAAATATAAAAATATTTTTCTAATACGCCTGTGGCGTAATAGAAAAAAGGGTCAAAATGTCCAATTTGCCATTTTTTCATTGCTTCTCTGTAATAAAATTGTGATCAAAAAGTCACACACAGTCTAAAAGGGTATTAATAATTAACTATAGATTGTCCTGCAAAAAATTAGCCCCCACACAGCTCAGTAGTTATAACTGTAAAAAAGTTATGGGGGACTCGTAAATTGTACTGACCTAGAGAATGAAGTACATGGGTCAGTTTTGCCGCAAACAGAACACTGTGGGAAGAAAACCCGTAAAACGGTGGAGGAATTTTTTTACCACTTCCCACTAGATTATATGCCATAATTAGTTGTGTCATTAGAAAGTACAACTTGTACCGCACAAAATAAGCCCTCATACAGCTATGTGAACAAAAATATTAAAAAGTTATGGCTAAAGGATGATAGTGAAGAAAAATGAAAACGTGAAAATGAAAAAACCCCTGATATCCTAAGGGTTAAGGGTCTTTTACTAGGCTGATACATAAACAATCATTCATTCATTCATGAGTATTGCCCAATCTTTGAGCCCCACTAGTGCTGCATTTACATTTATTAACCCCTTAAGGACCGGGTCATTTTTCACCTTAAGGACCAGACTGATGATTTTTGCAAATCTGACATGTGTCACTTTATGTGGTGATAACTTTAAGGCTAGGTCTACACGACAACATTTGTCGCGTGACATTTTGTTGCATCAATGTCACGCAACAATTTTTATATTGGTAGTCTATAGTGTCGCAGTGCAACATGCAACATGACAGTCGCAGAAAAATCCATCTTGAATGGATTTTTTGCAACTGTCGCTTCGCAGTCGCAGTATATCGCATGTTGCAGTGCGACACCATAGACTACCATTATAAAAATTGTCGCGCGACAATGGTGCAACAAAATGTCACGCGACAAATGTCGTCATGTAGACCTAGCCTAAAACGCTTTTACTTATCCAAGCCATTCTGAGATTGTTTTCTCGTCACATATTGTACTTCATGACAGTGGTAAATTTGAATGAAAATATTTCATTTTTATTTATAAAAAAATTACCAAAAATGTGGAAAAATTCGCAACTTTCCAAATTTCAAGTTCTCTGCTTTTAAAACAAATAGTGATACCTCATATAATAGTTATTACTTTACATTTCCCATATGTCTATTTCATGTTTGGATCATTTTGTGAATGCCATTTTATTTTTTGTTGACGTTAGAAGGCTTAGAAGTTTAGAAGCAAATCTTAAAATTATTCAGAAAATTTCCAAAACCTTCTTTTTAGGGACCAGTTCAGGTCTGAAGTCACTTTGTGAGGCTCACATAATAGAAACCAACCAAAAATGATCCCATTTTATAAACTACACCCCTCAAGGTATTAAAAACTGATTTTACAAACGTTGTTTACCCTTTAGGAGTTCCACAAGAATTTATGTTAAATGAAGTTGAAATTTCAGAATTTCACTTTTTTGGCAGATTTTCCACTTTAATCATTTTTTTTCCGCTAACAAAGCCAGGATTAACAGCAAAACTAAACTCAATATTTATTGCCCTGATTCTGTAGTTTACATAAACACCCCATATGTGGTAAACTGCTGTACGGGTACAAGGCAGGACACAGAAGGAAAGGAACGCCATATGGTTTTTGGAGGGCAGATTTCACTGGGATAATTTTAACTTGCCACGTCACATTTGAAGACCCCTAGAGTAGAAACTCAAAAAAAGTGACCCCATTTCGGAAACTATGGGATAAGGTGGCAGTTTTGTTGGTACTATTTTAGGGTACAGATGATTTTTGGTTGCTCTATATAACAGTTTTTGTGAGGCAAGGTAACAAATAGTTGTTTTGGCACAGTTTTTCTTTTTTGTTATTTACAACGTTCATCTGACAGGTTAGATCATGAGCTATTTTTATAGAGCAGGTTGTTGCGGAAGCGAAAATACCAAATATGACAAAAAATTTTGGTTGTTTGTTTCAGTTTTACATAATAAAGCATTTTTGAAAAAAGATTTTTTTTGTGTCTCCATATTCTGAAAGCCATAGTTTATTTTTTATTTTTTGGGCGACTGTCTTATATAGGGGCTCATTTTTTTCAGTATGAGATGACGGTTTGATTGGTACTATTTCAGGGTGCGAATGATTTATCGCTTGCTATAACACTTTTTGTGATGTAAAGTGACAAAATGGCTTTTTGATACCATATTTTTTTTACGGTGTTCACCTGAGGGGTTAGGTCATGTGATATTTTTATAGAGCATGTACTTATGGACGTGGCAATACCTAATATGTATACTTTTATTTATTTAAGTTTTACACAATAACAGCATTTAAAAAAAAAAAAAAAATCATGTTATAGTGTCTCCATAGTCTGAGAGCCATAGTTTTTTTTATTTTTTGGGCAATTGTCTTAGGTAGAGTATAATTTTTGTGGGATGAGAAGACGGTGTGATTAATACGATCTTGGGGTGCTTATGACTTTTTGATTGCTTAGTATTACACTTTTTGTGATGTAAGGTGACAAAATAATGGCTTTTTTGACACAGTTAATTTTTTCTTTTTACGGTGTTCACCTGAGGGGTTAGTTCATGTGATATTTTTATAGAGCAGGTCGTTACGGACGTGACAATACCTAATATGTATACTTTTTTATTTATTTAAGTTTTATACCAATAATATCTTCTTTGAAACAAACAAAAAAATTATGTTTTAGTGTCTCCATAGTCTAAAAGCCATAGTTTTTTTTTTTTTTTTAGCGATTGTCTTAGATAGCGTATTATTTTTGCGGAATGATATGACGATTTGATTGGCACTATTTTGGGGTGAGTATAACTGTTTGATCGCTTGCTATTACACTTTATTAGCTTTTTGATACCATTTTTATTAGATTTTTTTTACGGTGTTCCCCTGAGGGGTTAAATCATGTGATATTTTTATAGAGCAGGTCGTTACAGACGTGGCGATACCTAATATGTATACTTTTCTTTATTTATTAAAATTTTATAACTAATATCATTTTTGAAACAATTCTCTTCGGTAGGGTATACATTTTGCTGGATGAGATGACAGATTGATTGGTACAATTTTGGGGTGCGTATGACTTTTTGATCACTTGCTATTACACTTTTTGTGATGTAAGGTGACAAAAAAGAGCTTTTTTGACACCGTTTATTTTTTTTACAGTGTTCACCTGAGAGGTTAGGTCATGTGATATAGAGCAGGTTGTTACAGACACGGCGATACCTAAATATGTATACTTTATTATTTTTTACATTTAACACAATAAAAGCATTTTTGAAACAAAAAAAAATCATGTTTAAGAGTCTCCATAATATGAGAGCCATAATTTTTTTATTTTTTGGGAGATTGTCCTATGTAGTGGCTCATTTTTTGCAGGATGAGGTGACGGTTAGATTGGTACTATTTTTGGGGGCATAGGCTTTTTTGATCGCTTGGTATTGCACTTTAAGTGATGTAAGGTGACAAAAATGTTTTTTTTTTTACACAATTTTTATTTATTTATTTTTATGGTGTTTATCGGACAGGGTGCATCATGTAATATATTAATAGAGCCGATCATTACGGACGCAGCCATACCTAAAATGTGTGTTTTTTGTTTTTTTTTACTATTTTTATTATAAAATCAGGGGAAAGGGGCGTTTTAATCTTTTTTTTTTAATTAAAAACACTTATTTTAAAACTTTTTTTTATTTTTTTTACTTTTGTTCTGTCCCATTCTGTGACTTCAACTTTTGGGGGTCTGATCCCCTGTGCAATACATTACAATACATCTGTATTGTAGAAGGCAGGTCCCGATGCCATGCAAGGCATTGGGAAGCCTCTGCATGGCATCAGGCTGCCTTGTCACACATCGGGTCCCCGCCACAGCAGCGCGGGGACCCTATGCGCTCCTTCACCCGCCGCAAACCACTTTTATGTCGCGGTCAGCGCTGACCATGGCATCGAAGGGGTTATTCCGCTGGCATTGCTGTAAACAGCGATGTCAGTGGATACAGCAGGGGCCCGGCTACCAGGGACTGCCGGACCCCTGCAGTGATCGGGCGCAGCTCCTGCACCAGCCCGATCAGCCCGCTGTGCATGTACGGCGGAATACATTCTGGCAATGCATCCCCTGCCGTACATCCACAGCGTTTTGCGTTAAGGGGTTAATTATCCCCTTATGTGATCATATATCCTAATAGAGATTCATGGTTTGTGGGTAGCACCTCATAGTCAGTGAACACATGCGGGCTGCCATCTTGACTCACCCCTCCGGCGATGCACAGGTAAGCCCTTACCTGTGCCTGTGTCAGGAGCCGGTCTGAAATCAAATGCGGTCACCGGGAGCAAGCAGTTCCGAGAACAGCTGCCGGGGGCCTTAATCGGGCTGTTCTCGGAACTTCCTGCTCTCGGTGACCGCATTTGATTTCAGACCGGCTCCCGACACAGGCGCAGGTAAGGCGGCCTTACCTGTGCATCGCCGGATGGGTGAGTCAAGATGGCAGCCCGCATGTGTTCACTGGCGAACACTGCGAACTGACCATCACTGCTCATAGTTCAGCCAATGTGCTGCCAATAATGATGATTTTATGTGCCAAATTAAAGAAATGATCACCTGGACTGTAATAATATTACAGGCTATAGCTACTAGAGAGGGGTCGTTGATCCAGGGAGTTATTCTGATTGCCTGATTGGAGTCGGGAAGGAATTTTTTTATTCCCCTAAAGTGAGGAAAATTGGCTTCTACCTCACAGTTTTTTTTTTTTTGCCTTCCTCTGGATCAACTTGTAGGATGACAGGCCGAACTGGATGGACAAATGTCTTTTTTCGGCCTTATGTACGATGTTACTATGTTACCTGACAACTAAGCATTTGCTCAATCGTTGGGTGATTGGCGTCATCTTTACACAGGACAATTATCAGGAATTGTCAGCAATGATCATTCATCCTCTATTGTCTACATTTTAGACAGGATTAGTAAATCTGCCCCAATGTGTTAAATTACCTGATTTGAATAAACCTGAAGTGCTCTTTAAATAACATTAATAACTTGGATCTACAAGGTTTTTGCATTACCTTACTACCCAAATGCTTATATTTTTCACAAAATTCCCTGCTGTTTGCTTTTGTTGAAATTATTGATTTAATACTTGTTATAGCAAAAATTTCTGATATGGAGAAAAATAATAGCAATTCTATGGGATTCAAATGTTCAAATGTCTCAGTAGAAGAGAAAATCAAACTATGACTAATATGTAGTGGAATGACTTTCCTCTGCATTGACATAAGTACATTTTTGTCCTTAGAATAAAAGCAGTTATTGAGATCAATGTGAAAATGTAAAGATAGTTTAGTATTTCTGTACAATTACATTGTAGTCAACTGTTGGAAAGCACTGTCAACACCTGCTATTTACTAAATCTCAATCTCCAAATTATGAAAAATAGAAAAGAAAGACCAAAATGTGACTGAAATTGCTCTTTTCTGCTTCTGTTTGGTAAAGTTGTTCATTTTGAAACAATTGAAATATTAACCCAGTCAAAACTGCAGTGAAAGCAAAGTTACCTGGAGCAATGTCTTCTGGAAAGATGTAGATATAGATGTGGAAGGAATAAATAATCCACTTCCAGATAACCAATGACCTCCAGGAAATCAAATCAAATCAAATCACCCTATGACATGGGCATTGTGACAGGCTTCAGTGAACATACAACTTGACCTAGTTATGTTCAAATATACTTCACTGACCTTTCAGTGCAATTATGAATACTAATCCTTATAAACATGTTTCCATTTCTTATATTCTTATTTTATAAGGTTATATATACTGCTGTAGAGAGTGGATTGCATGATTAGATTTGAGAGGAATATGGAAGTTCACTTTGAACTTATACTCATTTATCTCACTATGAGGGTTGATTCACATCTGCGTTTAATTGATCCGACAGGCTCTGCCGGCAGAGGAACAGCCTGCCAGAGTTTACTGTATCAGACATAGTCGGACACGGCCGTGCACTGCCGAATCCTATTGACTCTCATGGGGTCCGTCGGTGATCTGGCCACTTTCCAGGATACTCTAAGTGCTGGCTTTAGCCAGACAAAAACCCATGCATGCAGGACTTGGTCAGATCACCGCTGGATCCCATTATAGTCAATGGATTCCAGTAGTACATGGCCATGTCCATCTATGCTGGATCCAGTGAACAGATCTGGTGCCCCCATTCCCCGATTTCTAGACATAACTACAAAAAAGTATAGGGGTCATAATATGACAGCAAAAAATAAAAGTTTTTAATATATTTTTTCAGCATCAAAACACAAGGAAAAATATACATATGTGGTATCGCCAGATTCGTACTGACCTGGAGAATGAATATCATAAGTCAGTTTTACTGCATAATAAACGCCTTAAAAGAAATGTGGCAAAATTGAATTTTTTTTTCCAATTCCACCACTTTGGAATTTTTTTCCCACTTCCCACTACATTCTATGCAATATTAAATGATTGTCCCGCAAAAGATAAGCCCTCATACAACTATGTGAATGGAAAAATAAAAAAGTTATGGCTCTGGGAAGGCGAGGAGTGAAAAACAAGTCAAAAAAACTTCATCTTCATGTTTTGTGATAAATGGACCTTCAAAACATATGGTGTCCATCCCAATGAAGGCATAAAACACTGATAAATCTTCCTCATAATTCTTACACATGTATTACACTACTTCAGAACAAAAATCACTTTGATTAAACATAGATTGAAAATGTACAAGCTCTATTTTTCCTCTCTCTTTCAATTGACATGTGAATACACCAATCATGATATAACTACATGGAGAAATAGGCATTTATATGAAGTTGTTGATAGTCTTAAAGTATTTGACAGGAAACACAAATACAGTCCTGATCAAAAGTTTAAGACCACTTGAAAAATGGCAAAAAATACAAGGTTCCAAGTAGAGCTTCAACATGCAACAAGAAGAAATGAGAGTCAGAGAAAAATTTTTTTGAGCATTCAATTAATTGAAAATAACGATTAAACTGAAACAGGCTGTTTTTCAGCTGATCCAAATTTTAGGACCACGTGCCTTTAAAAGGCCAAATCTGTGCAAAGATGTGGATTCATTGTCATTTTCTGTCAGGTAATCACACGTGATGGCAAAGGCAAAAAAAACTCTCCCTTTTTGAACGTGGTCAGGTTGTTGAACTGCATAAGCAGGGTCTCTCACAGCGCGCCATCGCTGCTGAGGTGGGACGCAGTAAGACAGTCATTTGGAATTTCTTAAATGATCCTGAGGGTTATGGAACAAAAAAGTCAAGTGGAAGACCCAAAAAAATTTCATCAGCACTGAGCCGGAGGATCCAATTGGCTGTCCATCAAGACACTGGACGATCCTCGACCCAAATTAAGGCCCTTACTGGTGCTGACTGCAGCCCCATAACCATCAGACGGCATCTGAGACTGAAGGGCTTCAAAAACAAAAAACGTCTTCAAGGACTTTGTCTCCTTGAATGCCACAGAACTGATCGTTTGGACTTTGCAAAAGAGCACCAAACATGGGACTTTCAAAGGTGGAAGAAAGTTTTATTCTCTGATGAGATTTTTTTTTACCTTGATGGTCCTGATGGTTTCCAACGTTACTGGCATGACAAGCAGATCCCACCTGAGATGTTTTCTACGCGCCACAGTGGAGGGGGCGCCATAATGGTCTGGGGTGCTTTTTCCTTCAGTGGAACAATGGAGCTTCAGGAAGTGCAGGGGCGTCAAACGGCCGCTGGCTATGTCCAGGTCATTATTATGTGATATCAGTGGACAGTGGAGAGGGAGGAGGTATAAGAGAGAACTACAACTCCCATCATGCTTTTGCCAGTATTTTGTGATATCAGAAGACATTACAGGGATGAGGTATAAGAGGGGAGGACTAATACTTCCAGCACGTTAAGGCCATTATATGATATTAGAGGACAATACAGGGGGAGGTATGAGGAAAGGACTACAACCCCCAGCATGTCCAGGCTGTTATTATGCTATATAAGAGGACATTACAGGGATGAAGTATGATAAAATAAAACTACAAGTTCCAACATTTCTCTGACTCCAGCATTTCTCTGACATTGAATTCATCGCTAATCCACCTTCTTTTCCTCCACATAAAGCTCTCCTCATGTCACATGATGTTATCACAGGACTTTAACCACCATTTGTTCTCCACTCTGCTAAGCTCTGTCCCCTCTTACACTAATCACATGGGGGTGAAGTCTTCACACGTCCTTCACCACCACTTCTCCTCTCCACTGCTGTGCACCGACCCTGCAGTGATCACATGGCAGTGACATCCTCATAGGTCCTTCAGCTCCTGCTGTGTAGCAGATACTGAGCAGATACTGGACGGTAGTTACTGCTGTTACTGTCTGTTATCAGCCATTAACAGAGCCTAGCAGCCAGGCCCCTTGCAGATTCCAGATGTGTAGCAGCCGCTGTGGTGATAGTTACGCCCCTGTATGGAACTGAAAATCTGTAACGGAAAGTCTGGTCTAGACCAGACTTCTTAAAGAGATGGTGTATTTGGAAGGTTTCATTGTATTTAGCTTTCCGTTTTGACTGGTCTCATTTATTACCTGGCAAGTTCCATTGTTAGAGATTGGCAGTGAACTCCTTGAACTTTTGCCACCCTGACACCAGTTTTCAAACTAGGTGATTAGATATTATTAATGGATCTCTTATTTCTTACTAGATGTCCAGCATGTACAAACCGGATTCCAAAAAAGTTGGGACACTAAACTAATTGTGAATAAAAACTGAATGCAATGATGTGGAGATGGCAAATGTCAATATTTTATTTGTAATAGAACGTAGATGACAGATCAAACGTTTAATCCGAGTAAATGTATCATTTTAAAGGAAAAATACGTTGATTCCAATTTTCACGGTGTCAACAAATCCCAAAAAAGTTGGGACAAGTAGCAATAAGAGGCTGGAAAAAGTAAATTTGAGCATAACAAAGAGCTGGAAGACCAATTAACACTAATTAGGTCAATTGGCAACATGATTGGGTATAAAAAGAGCTTCTCAGAGTGGCAGTGTCTCTCAGAAGCCAAGATGGGTAGCGGATCCCCAATTCCCACAATGTTGCGCAGAAAGATAGTGGAGCAATATCAGAAAGGTGTTACCCAGTGAAAAATTGCAAAGACTTTGCATCTATCATCATCAACTGTGCATAACATCATCCGAAGATTCAGAGAATCTGGAACAATCTCTGTGTGTAAGGGTCAAAGCCGTAAAACCATACTGGATGCCCGTGATCTCCGGGCCCTTAAACGACACTGCACCACAAACAGGAATGCTACTGTAAAGGAAATCACAGAATGGGCTCAGGAATACTTCCAGAAACCATTGTCAGTGAACACAATCCACCGTGCCATCCGCCGTTGCCAGCTGAAACTCTACAGTGCAAAGAAGAAGCCATTTCTAAGCAAAATCCACAAGCTCAGGCGTTTTCACTGGGCCAGGGATCATTTAAAATGGAGTGTGGCAAAATGGAAGACTGTTCTGTGGTCAGACGAGTCACGATTCGAAGTTCTTTTTGGAAATCTGGGACGCCATGTCATCCGGACCAAAGAGGACAAGGACAACCCAAGTTGTTATCAACGCTCAGTTCAGAAGCCTGCAACCTGAGAAATAACCTGTTACCACTCTGTCCACCAGGTTTTAGGTTAAATACCTTGTTCACCTCCCATAAACGAAAAGAGAGAATTTATAGGGTCTCATAATGAAGCTGCTTGATACATCTTAGAGATGGAGCTCAGGGTTATTAACAATGTGCATTACAGTTCCTCACAGGAAGTGGTTGATCAAAAACTAAGGTAGTCATTTATGAAGATTGGCGTTTTAGACTGGCTGTGGATCCGCCAAAGCTGTGTAAAGGCGCCGGTCTAAATGTAAGCTAGCTTCCTTGCTGGCTTAAATTTAGACAATTTTCTACGCTTAAAACAGGTGTAGAATACAAAAAGTTAAACTGGCCTTCCCTGCCCAGGCCACGATCCCCTTTTTTAGACCTGACGTGAGCAGGCAAAAGTCGCAGATTGCACAATCTGCAACAGATATACACCAGAAAACTGGCATATATCACTTAGTAAATGACCCCCTAATGACCCCCTAAATCTCTTCAGTGCCGAATTAACAGCTCAACTAATTCAGTCAAACCATTCAGCGGCTAAATGCCTTCAAACTGGATTTTCCCTCTAAACTTTGATGCCTACCAATTGAATACCCTTAATATTGTTCTTGTATTAGGAATTTAACTGCGTGTATGTGGTCATAGTCAAAGTGTCTCCACAAACTATTGTACCATCAGACAACTGTTCTAAAAAATTATTGATGAAAATACTTCAAATCTTTTTAGATCACTCCCTTAATCATGGCAGCAGCTTTGAGGCCTCCCAGGAGCATTCTGGAATAAATGGAGTTTCCATCTTTCATTGGCAATACAGAACACATTCAGGTCTAACAAGTGCCAGTGTGAGATTTGTACCATTGCCCCATTCAATCAACCAAGCGGTTGACATTAATCAAAACTTTCTAGAAGTATAAGTTTCAAAACTGTAGGTTGAAGAGATATTTAGATTAAGCTATGGCTCACAGAGATGAAAATTAGTCTGTGCTAGATATGAGTGAAGTTACTGAAATTATTTAGATTAAGTTAAAAACAATTCTACTCAAATCAGTTATGCTTCAATTAGTATGAAAATTGGTATATGGCACTTTGAGGTCTTCTAAGACTTACATTTTGTATATATATATATATATATATATATATATATATATATATACAGTACAGACCAAAAGTTTGGACACACCTTCTCATTCAAAGAGTTTTCTTTATTTTCATGACTATGAAAATTGTAGATTCACACTGAAGGCATCAAAACTATGAATTAACACATGTGGAATTATATACATAACAAACAAGTGTGAAACAACTGAAAATATGTCATATTCTAGGTTCTTCAAAGTAGCCACCTTTTGCTTTGATTACTGCTTTGCACACTCTTGGCATTCTCTTGATGAGCTCCAAGAGGTAGTCCCCTGAAATGGTTTTCACTTCACAGGTGTGCCCTGTCAGGTTTAATAAGTGGGATTTCTTGCCTTATAAATGGGGTTGGGACCATCAGTTGCGTTGAGGAGAAGTCAGGTGGATACACAGCTGATAGTCCTACTGAATAGACTGCTAGAATTTGTATTATGGCAAGAAAAAAGCAGCTAAGTAAAGAAAAACGAGTGGCCATCATTACTTTAAGAAATAAAGGTTAGTCAGTCAGCCGAAAAATTGGGAAAACTTTGAAAGTAAGGGCTATTTGACCATGAAGGAGAGTGATGGGGTGCTGCGCCAGATGACCTGGCCTCCACAGTCACCGGACCTGAACCCAATCGAGATGGTTTGGGGTGAGCTGGACCGCAGAGTGAAGGCAAAAGGGCCAACAAGTGCTAAGCATCTCTGGGAACTCCTTCAAGACTGTTGGAAGACCATTTCAGGGGACTACCTCTTGAAGCTCATCAAGAGAATACCAAGAGTGTGCAAAGCAGTAATCAAAGCAAAAGGTGGCTACTTTGAAGAACCTAGAATATGACATATTTTCAGTTGTTTCACACTTGTTTGTTATGTATATAATTCCACATGTGTTAATTCATAGTTTTGATGCCTTCATAGTCATGAAAATAAAGAAAACTCTTTGAATGAGAAGGTGTGTCTAAACTTTTGGTCTGTACTGTATATATATATATATATATATATATATTTTTTTTTTTACTTTTAACACATTTTTGTGTTTATATCCTTCTCCTCCCTCCCTTTTAAGCTTTTTAATGCAGTCATCGCATAGCAAATAATGTAATAGCTTTTGGTAAATACATGGTTGACAGTGTTCATAGCTTGTTTAAAAACACACTAAGTCACTGCATTTGTTATGCTTTTTCATATTAAAAACCTTCCAAAAATTGTCGCTTATTGGGCACAGATAGTTCTACAGGTAGTGGTCATAGTAGTGATGGCTGCATAGGGGTAATGCTAGTGGCAATAGGGTGCTTAGCAGCAGGAAGTAGCAGCAGCCATATGATATGGAACTACTACCCACATTTTGAATCTCAGATGATGAAGCATACGTCTTTCATTTGCCACTTTTCTTTTCATACATTTTATTATGAAGACAATAAATTTAAAGTCACGGGTATGGTACACAGAATATTAAAAGGTACTAATAAAATTGCAAGAGTTTTTTTCTGTAAGTTTACCACTTCCCGACCGTACATGAACTATAAATATCCTGGGCGGTCGGGTTTATCTCTGATCGGACGTTTCTGAACTTCCTTTTAGAGATGGCAGCTGCACCCTAATCGTGCAGCTGCCGAGCAGGGAGCCCGCTGTCAGTGACAACAGGGCAACCCAGAGAGAAGGCAGGGACCATTCCTGGGTGTCCTTGCCTTCTAGATCGCTGTATATACAGATCAGGAAGCGCTATGCCTCTTCCTGTCCCGGCCCGGTGGTCATGTGACCACCGGGGCCGGGGGAGTGCAGGAGCTGTCGGGTCTTCCATAGACCTCGATCAGCCCTGCACTGAGGCTGTACAGAGCGGTATTATGCTGTACAGCCTCTCTGGGAGGTGTATTTCCACTGTAACTGGGGCTACTATGTCAGTTAAACGTCCCCCAGAGGTCTTGTATAGTGTTTAAAAAAAAGCTTCACATTTAAAAAAAAAAGATTTTCCCCAGAATCTGTTATTTAAAAAATGTTAAAAATAGAAGAAAAAAAATTAAATAGACATATTTGGTATCACCGCGTCCACAACGACCAGCTCTATAATAATATCATATTATTGATATATAATATCAATAATATGATCTACCCCATCAGGTGAACGTCGTAAAAAATAAATAAACATTAGCCCAAAACAGATTTTTTCGTTAGCTCACCTCACAAAAAACATAATTTAAATCAATCAAAAAGTCATATGTACCCCAAAATGGTAGCAATAAAAACATCACCTTGTCCCGCAAAAAACAAACCCTTGCACGAGACTATAGCTAGAAAAATGAAAACAATATGGCTCTAAGATCCATATGCCGCACCCTCGCTTCTGAGCCCTGGTGTATCCCCAAATAACAGTTTACGACTACAATTGGAGTGTTAATGCTTTCAGGAGAAAGTGGGTAGCAAATTGTGGGGGGATATTCTCCTGTTAGCTTTTGTTAAAAAGAAAGTTTGGGCCTAAAGCACTATTTTCACACCCAAGTATTAAAAATTATATGAAACATCTGTTGAGTGAAGTGCTTGCTACACCCCTTAAAAATTCCTTAGGTGTTGTATTTTGCAAAATGTGGTCACTTTTTGGGGGCTTTCACTGTGGTGCCCAAAGAGCATTCCAGCATACCTGTGTCACCGCCAGCTCTCTGAGAAGCTCTGGCAGACGTTTTTCTGTACCTCTTGCATGATGTTCTTTGTTTTGGTTTCATTTTGTCATCTCTTTTCCTTCTCCCAGCTGTCATCTATTAACACTGATTGCCTCCCTTTATATTCCTTCCCATACTGCCTCACTTTGCGGTTTATACTACTTCCTGGATTGTGTTCACTGCTAGAGGTTGCAACTGCTGGTTCCTCAGATAAGTCTTTTCCGTTATTTGTGTTTCCGTGCTGGCTTGATTCTAGGTGACCCTGACTCCCTCCGTATTAAGTGCAGGGAGCCGGTGGTCATGTCCCCTCACTATTATAGGGTTTTCAGGTGTCACACAGTCTAGGTACGAGGGCATGCAATTATCTATCATAAAGATCTTTGCATGGGCATAGCAGTCAGGGAGAGCTCTAGGGGTTTTATAGGGCTCACCCATATGTTCCTTAGTTTGGGATCAAGTCAGTCGGATGTTTATTTATAACTTCCAGTTTTCTGCAACACCATCCGTGACAACCTGCCCTCCAAAGACCATATGGCGCTCCTTGCCTTCTGTAGCCCTGTCGTGTGCCCAAACAGCGGTATACGACCACATATGGGGTGTTTATGCAAACTGCAGAATCAGGATAATAAATATTGAGGTTTGTTTTGTTATTAACCCTTGATGTATTCCAGGAAAAAAAATATTAAAATCGAAAAATCTGCAAAAAAATATTACATTTTGAAATTTCACCTCTATTTTGCTTTAATTCCTATGGAATACCTAAAGGGTTAACAACATTTCAAAAACCAGTTCTGAATAGTTTGAGGAGTTTTGTTTCTAAAATGGGGTCATTTATGGGTTGGTTCTATTATGTAAGCCCCACAAAGTGACTTCAGAACTCAACTGGTCCTTAAAAAAGTTGACTTTGCAAATTTTCCTAAAAATTTCAAAAATTGCTTCTAAAATTCTAAACCTCCTAACGTCCTAAAAGAATAAAATTACCTTACCAAAATGATGCTAACATAAAGTAGACATATGGGGAATGTTAATTAATGAATATTTTATGAGACATCACTATCTGTCTTGATAGAGAGATTCAAATTTAGAAAACAGCGAATTCTTTCCAATTTTTGTAAATTTGGGGATTTTTTTTATAAATAAAGGTAAAACATATTGACTCAAATTTACCATTGGCATGAAGCACAATGTGTCGCGAGAAAACAATCTCTGAATGTCTTAGATAAGTAAAAGCGTTCCAACGTTATTACCACATAAAGTGACATACAGTCAGGTCCATAAATATTGGGACATCAACACAATTCTAACAATTTTGGCTCTATACACCACCACAATGGATTTGAAATGAAACTAACAAGATGCGCTTTAACTGCAGACTGTCAGCTTTAATTTGAGGATATGTACATCCAAATCAGGTGAACGGTGTAGGAATTACAACAGTTTGCATATGTGCCTCCCACTTGTTAAGGGACCAAAAGTAATGGGACAATTAGCTTTCTCAGCTGTTCCATGACCAGGTGTGTGTTATTCCCTTATTATACCAATTACAATGAGCAGATAAAAGGTCCAGAGTTCATTTCAAGTGTGCTATTTGCATTTGGAATCTGTTGCTGTCAACTCTCAAGATGAGATCCAAAGAGCTGTCACTATCAGTAAAGCAAGCCATCATTAGGCTAAAAAAACAAAACAAACCCATCAGAAAGATAGCAAAAACATTAGGCGTGGCCAAAACAACTGTTTGGAACATTCTTAAAGAGAAGGAACGCAATGGTGAGCTCAGCAACACCAAAAGACCCAGAAGACCACAGAAAACAACTGTGGTGGATGACCGAAGAATTCTTTCCCTGGTGAAGAAAACACCCTTCACAACAGTTGGCCAGATCAAGAACACTCTCCAGGAGGTAGGTGTATGTGTATCAAAGTCAACAATCAAGGGAAGACTTTACCAGAGTGAATACAGAGGGTTCACCACAAGATGTAAACCATTGGTGAGCCTCAAAAACAGAAAGGCCAGATTAGAGTTTGCCAAACGACATCTAAAAAAGCCTTCACAGTTCTGGAACAACATCCTATACACAGATGAGACCAAGATCAACTTGTACCAGAGTGATGGGAAGAGAAGAGTATGGAGGAAAGGAACTGCTCATGATCCTAAGCACACCACCTCATCAGTGAAGCATGGTGGTGGTAGTGTCATGGCGTGGGCATGTATGGCTGCCAATGGAACTGGTTCTCTTGTATTTATTGATGATTTGACTGCTGACAAAAGCAGCAGGATGAATTCTGAAGGGTTTAGGGCAATATTATCTGCTCATATTCAGCCAAATGCTTCAGAACTCATTGGACGGCGCTTCACAGTGCAGATGTACAATGACCCAAAGCATACTGCAAAAGCAACAAAATAGTTTTTTAAGGGAAAAAAGAGGAATGTCATGCAATGGCCAAGTCAATCACCTCACCTGAATCCGATTGAGCATGCATTTCACTTGCTGAAGACAAAACTGAAGGGAAAATGCCCCAAGAGCAAGCAGGAACTAAAGAAAGTTGCAGTAGAGGCCTGGCAGAGCATCACCAGGGATGAAACCCAGCATCTGGTGATGTCTATGTGTTCCAGACTTCAGGCTGTAATTGACTGCAAAGGATTTGCAACCAAGTATTAAGAAGTGAAAGTTTGATTTATGATTATTATTCTATCCCATTACTTTTGGTCCCTTAACAAGTGGGAGGCACATATGCAAACTGTTGTAATTCCTACACTGTTCACCTGATTTGGATGTAAATACCCTCAAATTAAAGCTGGCAGTCTGCAGTTAAAGCACTTCTTGTTTGTTTCATTTCAAATCCATTGTGGTGGTGTATAGAGCCAAAAATGTTAGAATTGTGTTGATGTCCCAATATTTATGGACCTGACTGTATGTCAGATTTGCTAAATTAGGCCTGGTCAGGAAGGGGGTAAATGGCCCGGTTTGGAAGTGGTTAAAGACAGAGGCATGTCCCTCCCCTTCTACAAGCACACTGCACACTGGTATTGACAATTTACAATGGTAATAATGCAGTTTTGCAGTAAAATGTGTTTGCTGTAACTGAACGGTATCTTGCTGTAATACAAGATGTTTAGTGTTGAGCGAACCCAAACTGTAAAGTTCGGGTTCGTACCAAACTTTAGAATTTTGGACCCCGGACCCGGACATTTCCGTAAAAGTGTTCGGCGCTTTCTTGGCGCTTTTTGAAAGGCTGCAGCCAATCAACAAGCGGTTAACTGTCTGACCTTAGAAGCCATCACAGCCATGCCTACTAATGGCATGGCTGTGATTGGCCAGAGCAGCATGTGAACCAGGCTCTATAAAAGCTTGTGTCACGTAGCGCTGCACGTCACTCTGCTGTTACAAGTGTATGGAGAGGCTGCTGCTGGACTTGTGATTTCAGGGAGAGAATAGGAGAGAATCCAATTTTATGCAAGCTCAGTGCACCAGCACTGCATCTGAGCTTTTGGGACATTGCAAATCACCATTTTTTTGGGCAAACTACAACATCTGGATTAGTCAGTGTGCAATTTAAGGTAGAAATACACCCATCATTTTCTGGGTTTTTAAAAACATACTTTTTTGACAAAACCCACTAATTTCAGGCCTTGCAGGATCAGCACGTGTGAAATTATAGGCTTATATACTGCTGTCAAATTCAGTTGTTAAACAAACACTTGTTTGGGCCAAAGAAATGTAGTTGCCAGTCTTTAATGCAGATGTCATTGTGAGATACACCCTTAATTCATTTGGGTTAGATTCAGAGATTTGAAATACCGCCATTTGGTGCACCAATATTAAATTCAGCCCTACACTGGTTCAGGCTCTGTGAGATACCCCCTCTACATACAGGGGTTTGATTCAGGGATTTGAAATACAGCCATTTGAAATACAGCCATTTTGGGCAAAGAAATATTTACTTTAGGCCTACACTGATTCAGACCGTGTGAGATACACCCTCTACATACAGGGGTTTGATTCAGGGATTTGAAATACAGCCATTTGAAATACATCCATTTTGTGCAAATACATATTTAATTTAGGCCTACACTGGTTCAGGCCCTGTGAGATACCCCCTCTACATACAGGGGTTTGAATCAGGCATTTGAAATACAGCCATTTGAAATACAGCCAATTTGGGCAAAGAAATGGTTGTGCAAATGGTTGTGCAAATGGTTGTGCAAAGAAATATTTAATTCAGGCCTACACTGGTTTAGACCGTGTGAGATACCCCCTCTACATACAAGTGTTTGATTCAGGGATTTGAAATACAGCCATTTGCGTGCTGAAGCTGAAACTCCACTATCGCCTGCTGCTGCTAGCACAGTCCGGCCAGCATGTGCAAGGTGGTGTTCCACCTTGTGGGCACGTCGCATATGAGCGGAAAGGCCAAAGTTACGCTGCAGCGCTGACAGGCGAGCAGCAGCAGGGTGAGAACGTCGAAAGCACAGACGTCCCGCACTTTATGCAGCAGCTCTGACATATTGGGGTAATTTTTAAGGAAACCCTGCACCACCAACTTTAGCACATGCGCCAGGCAAGGGATGTGCGTCAAACCGGCTAGTCCCAGAGCTGCTCCGAGATTTTGCCCATTATCGCACACCACCAGGCGTTGTCCTTGTAACGGAGATCCAGCAGCGTGGCCACCCAGTAATCAGCACAAGTTAGAATGTGGGCAACTCGGCGGTCGTTGCGGAGACACTGCAGCATGTAATCGCTCATGTGTACCAGGCTGCCCAGAGGCAACGAAAAGCTGTCCTTTGTGGGAGGTGTATCATCTGTGTCCTCTGTATCCCCCCATCCACGCACCAGTGATGGCCATGAGCTGGTCTGGGTGCCACCCTTCTGTGAACATGGTTCCTCCTCCTCCATCTCCTCCTCCTCATCCTCCATCTTGTCATCCTCCAGAACTGTGCCCTGGCTGGACAATTGTGTACCTTGGGTTTGTGGGTGCAAGAACCCACCCTCGGAGCCACTTGGGAATGACTGGCCGGAAACCCTACGAAATGATCCCTCTTCCTCCTCCTCCTGTGCCACAACCTCTTTCATCATCGCCAAGGGCGTATTTTCAAGGAGGCATAGAAGTGGGATAGTAACGCTGAGAACGGCGTTATCGGCACTGGCCATGTTGGTGGAGTACTCAAAACAGCGCAACAAGGAACACAGGTCTCGCATGGAGGCCCAGTCATTGGTGGTGAAGTGGTGCTGTTCCGCCGAGCGACTCACCCGTGCGTGCTGCAGCTGAAACTCCACTATCGCCTGCAGCTCGCACAGTCTTGAGGTTGAGTTCCACCTTGTGGGCATGTCGCATATGAGGCGGTGAGCGGGAAGGCCGAAGTTACGCTGCAGTGCTGACAGGCGAGCAGCAGCAGGGTGAGAACGCCAAAAGCGCGCACAGAGGGCCCGCACTTTATGCAGCAGCTCTGACATATCGGGGTAATTTTTAAGGAATCTCTGCACCACCAAATTCAGCACATGCGCCAGGCAAGGGATGTGCGTCAAACCGGCTAGTCCCAGAGCTGCTACGAGATTTCGCCCATTATCGCACACCACCAGGCCGGGCTTGAGGCTGACTGGCACAAACCACTCATCAGTCTGTTGTTCAAGGCCCGTCCACAGCTCCTGCGCGGTGTGGGGTTTGTCCCCCAAATAGATAAGTTTTAAAACTGCCTGCTGTCGTTTACCCCTGGCTGTGCTGAAGTTGGTGGTGAAGGTGTTACGCTGACCGGATGAGGAGCTGGTAGAGGATGAGGAAGCAGAGTAGGAGGAGGAAACAACAGGAGGCAAACTGAAGCGCCCTGCAATCCTCGGTGGTGGAAGGACATGCGCCAAACTGCTATCCGCCTCAGGCCCAGCCGCCACTGCATTTAACCAGTGTGCTGTTATGGAGATATAACGTCCCTGACCGTGCTTACTGGTCCACGTATCCGTAGTCAGGTGCACCTTGCCACAGATGGCGTTGCGCAGTGCACACCTGATTTTGTCCCCTACTTGGTTGTGCAGGGAAGGGATGGCTCGTCTGGAAAAGTAGTGGCGGCTGGGCACGACGTACTGTGGGACAGTCACCGCCATAAGGCCTTTAAAACTATCCGTCTCCACCAGACGGAATGACAGCATTTCAAAGGCCAGTAATTTAGAAATGCTGGCATTCAGGGCTAGGGATCGCGTGTGGTTAGGGGGGTACTTCCTCTTCTTTTCCAGCGTTTGGTAGATGGAGAGCTGAACGCTTCCGTGGGACATTGTGGAGATGCTTGGTGACCCAGGTGTTGGTGTTGCTGGCAGATCCTCTGTTTGCGATGTGGCAGGTGGCACTGTCACGCCAGAGGTGGATGAAGAGGCCGAGACTGCAGCAGAAGAGGAAGCAGCAGGAGCCAGAGACCTTTCTTGGTTTTTGAGGCACTTAAATGCCTGGTCATGCAGGTTTATGCCTCGCTTCAGGCTCTGATTGCACAGCGTGCAAACCACTCATGTCTTGTCGTCAGCACATTGTCTGAAGAACTGCCACGCCAGGGAACTCCTTGGAGCTGGCTTTGGTGTTCTCGGTCCCTTGCTGCGGTTGGCAGTAGCAGGCGTACTGTCTAGAGGACGGCCGCTCCGCTTTTGCACCATGCTACCTCTTCTGCTGTGCTGGTGTCTCTGTACGACCACCGCCTCTTCCTCCGAACTACATAGGTCACTCGTATGACCTTGATTCCATGTGGGGTCAAGGACCTCATTGCCATCCACATCATCTTCCACCCAGTCTTCACCCCTGCCTTCCTTGTCGGTCTGCACACTTTCAAAAGCCCCAGCAGTTGGCACCTGTGTTTCGTCATCATCCGAGACGTGCTGCGATGGTCCTCCCATGTACTCATCTTGAAAGATAAGTGGTTGGGCATCGGTGCACTCAATCTTTTCCACTTCTGGGGCAGGGCTAGGTACATGGCCCTGGGAAACCCTTCTAACAGAGTCATCAAAAAGCAGAAGAGACTGCTGCATGACTTGGGGCTCAGACTGCTTGGCTGATTTGCAAGGGGGTGAGGTGAAAGACTGATGGACATCGGCTGCAGGTGCCAACTGTGGTCTTTCAGCAGGAGACTGGATGGGAGAAAATGTGAAGGAACTGGATCCACTGTCAGCAACCCAATCTACTATCGCCTGTACTTGTTCAGGCCTCATCATTCGTAGAGCCGCATTAGGCCCGACCAAATACAGCTGCAGGTTCTTTCACCTACTCGCACCTGAGGAAGGGGTTTCACTTGTGCGTTTAGCTGGCACAGATCGACCACGTCCTCTCCCTGCAACAGAAGCTCCACCAGCAGCACCACGACCGGGGCCACGTCCCTTATTTGACGCTCTCCTCATATTTTTCAAATTTATGATCTTGCCCTTAATGGGTGTTTAATTAATAGTAGAATAGAACGACAGTATGTAAATGGTGTATCTAACACGGCTTGAACCACTGTAGGCCTGAATTAAAGATTTCTTTGCCCAAAATGGCTGTATTTCAAATGCCTGAATCAAACCCCTGTATGTAAAGGGTGTATCTCACACGGCCTGAATCACTGTAGACCTGAATTAAATATTGGTGCACCAAATGGCGGTATTTCAAATCTCTGAATCTAACCCAAATGTATTAAGGGTGTATCTCACAATGACATCTGCATCAAAGGCTGCCAACTAAATTTTTTTTGTTTGACAACTGAATTTGACAGCAGTATATAAGCCTGTAATTTTACACGTGTTGATGCTGCAAGGCCTGAAAATAGTGTTTGTTGGCAAAAAAGTGTGTTTTTAAAACCCCAGAAAATGATGGCTGTACTTCTAGCTTAAATTGCACACTGACTAATCCAGATGTTGTATATTGCCAAAAAAGTGTTTTTTTGGTAACAGAATATGAAAGCTGTTTATATTAAACTTGAATTTAACACTTGCAGATCCGGAAAATAGTGTTTTTGGCAAAAAAGTGTTTTTAAAACCCCAGAAAATGATGGCTGTATTTCTAGCTTAAATTGCACACTGACTAATCCAGATATTGTATATTGCCAAAAAAATTGTGTTTTTCAATGTCCCAAAAGCTCAGATGCAGTGCTGGTGCACTGAGCTTTCATAAAATGGCCGCCGCCGCAGCCCACCTAACTTATTTATTAAAGTTATTTTTTTTAGTCACTGGGCTCAGGGCAGGATAATAAAATTGTGCCCTGCACCCACAAAACACAATGGGCCAGATTTATCATTAGCTCAGGTCAGAATAATGGAGTGAAAAAGTCCCCAAAAAAGTCCCAAACGCTAAAACTGCGCACAAATTTGCGACTTTTTTCTGCTCTGCACTATGCTCGCCAGTTTTCTGAAAGTGGGCGTGTTTTCTTATGTAAATTAATCTCTAGACAGATTTACTATTGGGATTATTTAAAAAGTTGCAAAAAAGTCGCAAAAAAGTCGCAATTTCACTCCAGTGAGGACCATGCTTATCTTATGAGACTTTTTAATAGAACATGCGACTTTTTCATAAAAACGCGTGACTTTTTCGTAAAGATGTGCGACTTTTGTAAAGCTGCTTACGGACGGATAAACTTCTACCGCCGATCATAAATCTGACTTGGCTAAAACTGACTTTAGCCATATGTGAAAGTGGGGTGAGCTGGCCCAATGTATGTAGATCGCTGAGTTAGATTCAGATTTTGAGCAAAGAGTCTCTCCTATTCTCTCCCTGAAATCACCAGCAGCATCCTCTCCCTACACTAAGCACAGCAGAGTGACGTGCAGCGCTACGTGACCCAGCTCCATGCTACACTGGCCAATCACAGCCATGCCATTAGTAGGCATGGCTGTGATGGCTTCTAAGGTCAGACAGTTAACCTCTTGTTGATTGGCTGCTCTGCAGCCTTTCAAAAAGCGCTGAGAAAGCGCCGAACACCGAACCCGAACTTTTACTGAAATGTTCGGGTTCGGGTTCGGGGTCCAAAAATCCTAAAGTTCGGTACGAACCTGAACTTTACAGTTCGGGTTCGCTAAACCCTAATTCTTACCAATGAATGTAGGAGACACAGCTGTTTTTAAAACACTATGCTTGCCAATACATTTATGTAGTCTCTCAGTTGATATTTGGAAATCAGGTAGAATGTTTCCTTGATTGAGAGTTGGAAACTCTATATACCGATACATTGTTTGCTTCTAGTGCTGTGTTCAATTGATAATGAGTTCCACAGAGAACACAGTTCATTTTTTACCAACTGCTAGGAGGCAAAAAGGACTTTAAACTGGGGAATATTGGTGATGATAAGTGGTTCTGATGCATTGTTTATGTTTTGCAAAAAAAAAATGTTAACCTTGCATTAGTGTCAAAACAGTTTGGATGTGAAGATCTGGTGGAGAATTCCAGCAGAGCCACAGCATCCTGTAAAAATTACTGACTACAGCAAAAAAACAAGAAGACATCACTTACAGTGTCTTATTTTTGTCCTTCTGGACAGCAGATAAAGCCATAATCTACCCACTGTGTGTATAGTCTTGTCTCTGTATATGAGAAACCAGTAACTGGAGGCAGGTGCGTAGCTAGAAATGCATGGGCCCCATAGCAAAAAAATGTTATGGCCCCCCCCTCCCCCACATATCTATCGGGCCTCCCACCACCCTTTCCAGAGCTCCCACCCAAACACCCATCCTAGTTCTCCCACCGCTCAATGGGGACGGAGCAGCGATCCAGCGAAATAGTGGCAGGACGGATCCGACAGGCTGAACA
This sequence comes from Bufo bufo, assembly GCF_905171765.1. NCBI lineage: Eukaryota > Metazoa > Chordata > Amphibia > Anura > Bufonidae > Bufo > Bufo bufo. The sequence continues at coordinate 381,866,601 of NC_053390.1, forward strand.
GCCTGCCAGATCCGTCCTGCCACAAGTGTAAAAGTACCCTTAGTCTGTCATATAAGGGGGGGGGGAAGAAACCCCAGAACTAGAGTGTGCCCCCCAAAAGAAGGAGGGGGCGCCCTCCTTATCACTGCTGGCATCTCTTTTTAACTTCAGATCATCAGACTCTCACTTACTAATTACAGCACACACCTAGGGTTGCCACCTTTTCTTCAAGCCAAACCTGAACACTTTAGCACCTCGCGGCAATTTTTGGGTAAATTCACTTTTTTGTAGGTGGCGAGCCTTCCTGAATAGAGTTGAGCGAACACCTGGATGTTCGGGTTCGAGAAGTTCGGCCGAACTTCACGGAAATGTTCGGGTTCGGGATCTGAACCCGAACCGAACTTCGTCCCGAACCCGAACCCCATTGAAGTCAATGGGGACCCGAACTTTTGGGCACTAAAAAGGCTGTAAAACAGCCCAGGAAAGAGCTAGAGGGCTGCAAAAGGCAGCAACATGTAAGTAAATCCCATGCAAACAAATGTGGATAGGGAAATGAATTAAAATAAAAATTAAAAAAATAAAAATGACCCAATATCAATTGGACAGAGGTCCCATAGCAGAGAATCTGGCTTCACGTCAGCAGAGAATCAGTCTCTTCATGCCATAGCAAAGAATCTGGCTTCATGTCAGCACAGAATCAGTCTCTTCATGACATAGCAGAGAATCTGGCTTCATGTCAGCACAGAATCAGTCTTCATGTCATAGCAGAGAATCAGGATTCACGTCACCCACCACTGGAACAGGCCACTGTCACACATTTAGGCCCCGGCACTCAGACAGAGGAGAGCGGTCCCGTAACAGAGAATCTGGCCTTATGTCAGCGCAGAATCTGTCTTCATGTCATAGCAGAGAATCAGGCTTCACGTCACCCACCACTGGAACAGGCCACTGTCACACATTTAGGCCCCGGCACCCAGACAGAGGAGAGAGGTCCTGTAACAGAGAATCTGGCCTTATGTCAGCGCAGAATCAGTCTTCATGTCATAGCAGAGAATCAGGCATCACGTCACCCACCACTGGAACAGGCCACTGTCACACATTTAGGCCCAGGCACCCAGGCAGAGGAGAGAGGTCCCGTAACAGAGAATCTGGCCTTATGTCAGCGCAGAATCAGTCTTCATGTCATAGCAGAGAATCAGGCTTCACGTCACCCACCACTGGAACAGGCCACTGTCACACATTTAGGCCCCGGCACCCAGACAGAGGAGAGCGGTCCCGTAACAGAGAATCTGGCCTTATGTCAGCGCAGAATCAGTCTTCATGTCATAGAAAGAGAATCAGGGTTCACGTCACCCACCACTGGAACAGGCCACTGTCACACATTTAGGCCCCGGCACCCAGACAGAGGAGAGAGGTCCTGTAACAGAGAATCTGGCCTTATGTCAGCGCAGAATCAGTCTTCATGTCATAGCAGAGAATCAGGCTTCACGTCACCCACCACTGGAACAGGCCACTGTCACATATTTAGGCCCAGGCACCCCGGCAGAGGAGAGAGGTCCCGTAACAGAGAATCTGGCTTCATGTCAGCACAGAATAAGTCTTCATGTCATAGCAGAGAATCAGGCTTCACGTCACCCACCACTGAAACAGGCCACTGTCACATATTTAGGCCCAGGGACCCAGGCAGAGGAGAGCGGTCGCGTAACAGAGAATCTGGCTTCTTGTCAGCACAGAATAAGTCTTCATGTCATAGCAGAGAATCAGGCTTCACGTCACCCACCACTGGAACAGGCCACTGTCACACATTTAGGCCCCGGCACCCAGACAGAGGAGAGGTTCATTCAACTTTGGGTTGCCCCGCAATATAATGGTAAAATGAAATTAAAAATAGTATTGAATGAGGAAGTGCCCTGGAGTAGAATAATATATTGCTAAGGGGAGGTAGTTAATATCTAATCTGCACAAGGGATGGACAGGTCCTGTGGGATCCATGCCTGGTTCATTTTTATGAATGTCAGCTTGTCCACATTGGCTGTAGACAGGCGGCTGCGTTTGTCTGTAATGACGCCCCCTGCTGTGCTGAATACACGTTCAGACAAAACGCTGGCCGCCGGGCAGGCCAGCACCTCCAAGGCATAAAAGGCTAGCTCTGGCCACGTGGACAATTTGGAGACCCAGAAGTTGAATGGGGCCGAACCATCAGTCAGTACGTGGAGGGGTGTGCACAGGTACTGTTCCACCATGTTAGTGAAATGTTGCCTCCTGCTAAAACGTTCCGTATCAGGTGGTGGTGCACTTAGCTGTGGCGTGTTGACAAAACTTTTCCACATCTCTGCCATGCTAACCCTGCCCTCAGAGGAGCTGGGCGTGACACAGCTGCGTTGGCGACCTCTTGCTCCTCCTCTGCCTTTGCCTTGGGCTTCCGATCCTACACGGGGTGCAGTGGGTGCCCCGCACCCCAGCGCTGTCACCCGAAAGGCGCCGAGCGAGCCGCCGGGACTTTTTTTTTTTTGATTTATTTTTTTTTTAAGCCGAGCAGCCGAGCCGCCGATTCGCCGAGGAATCTGCGAGCCGAGCGGGATGTCAGTGACGACCAGTGTTCCCTCTAAGCTGCGCGGGTGGGCGGCCGCGCAGCAATTATTGTGGCCCCGCCCCGCTCACAATTTTATAATGCCCGCTCACTCAGCTGTGCCGGCCCCCAGTTGATTCCCCCGCTGTTTTGCTGGCTGACGCCGCCCGCCGCACGGTCAGTTCATTTACAATACCTGGCTGTGGGCTGCCGGTGGGCGGTGGCTAGTATTCAAATAGGGGGGCGGAGTTTTGGACCCGCCGGAGGCAGAGAGGGAGTGCGTGCTGTGCGGCGCAGGCTGAGGTCACGTCACGTCACGTCACGTTACGCTACATCTGAGTACCCTGCGCGCCTGGCCGCCTGCTAGCTGGTGAGGTGAGGGCATATAAAAAAAGAAGTATGTACCCCCCCCCTGTCCCACAGTGCTACGAATCCTCTGTTGTCCCCTGTATTACCCTGATACCCATCAGTTATATAATATATCTGAGGGGTATCAGGGTAAATTATACAGGGGGTAATATAACTAGGGGTATCAGGTACATGAGGGGTAATATAACTGAGGAGGAGGGCTAGGCTACTATCAGACATTATACAGGGGTAATATAACTTATCTTACCCCTCACCCCTGTATTATGTCCCTGATAGCCCTCCTCACTTATATTACCCCTGTATAATGTACCCTGATAGATACCCCTTAGTTATATTACCCCTGTATAATGTACCCTGATACCCCTCAGTAATATAATATAACTGAGGGGTATCAGGTTAAAATATACAGGGTGGGGTAATATAACTAAGGGGTATCAGTGTACATTATTATACAGGGGTAATATAACTAAGGGGTATCAGGGGACATTATTATACAGGGGTAATATAACTTATATTACCCCTGTATAGTGTACCCTGATACCCCTTAGTTATATTACCCCCTGTATAATTTACCTGATACCCCTCAGTTATATTACCCCTGTATAATGTCCCCCATAACAGTGTGTGTTATCCACAGGTCCCCCATAACAATGTGTCATCCACAGATCTCCCATAACAATGTGTCATCCACAGATCCCCCAAATTATTTTAAAAACCTGCTGTTTCTCTAGATGACCTTATGTTTATGGTAGTGGTAATAGAGTCTCAATGGTCTATAAAAGCAGCTACACTATTTTTACAGACCTTTGAGACTCTATTAACACTACTATTAACTATTAACATAAGGTCATCTAGACTAGAAAAAGCAGGTTTTTAAAATTCTCTTTTTTTCCCATTTAGGTGTTAGAGCAATCTAATTAAAGTTATGTTTTAACACCTAAAGAGAAAGAAAAAATAAATAAAAACCTACGGTTTCTCTAGATGACCTTATGTTGATAGTAGTGTTAATAGAGTTTCAATGCTTTGTAAAAATAGTGTAGCTGCTTTTATAGACCCTTGAGACTCTATTACCACTACTATCAACATAAGGTCATCTAGAGAAACAGCAGCTTTTTTTAATTATTTTTTCCTTTAGGTATTAAAGCAATCAAATGAAAGTTATGTTTTAACATAAGGGTCAGAAACTGGGTTTTGACTAAGTTATTGTCAAAGCAAATTGGTGGGGCTGAAGTTGGGGGCTGAAGTTGTTGCCATAGAAACATTGTAAAGGGGAGGAGTTAGTAAGATAACCACGCCCATGTGGGGGCGCCAGAAATATTTCTGCACCCAGGCGCCTGTGACCCTAGGATCGGCCCTGCCCCTGTGACATTTGGGAATGCTCTCAGTAGCGCGTCTACCAACGTGCGCTTGTACTCGCGCATCTTCCTATCACGCTCCAGTGTAGGAAGTAAGGTGGGCACATTGTCTTTGTACCGGGGATCCAGCAGGGTGGCAACCCAGTAGTCCGCACACGTTAAAATGTGGGCAACTCTGCTGTCGTTGCGCAGGCACTGCAGCATGTAGTCGCTCATATGTGCCAGGCTGCCCAGAGGTAAGGACAAGCTGTCCTCTGTGGGAGGCGTATCGTCATCGTCCTGTGTTTCCCCCCAGCCACGCACCAGTGATGGGCCCGAGCTGCTTTGGGTGCCACCCCGCTGTGAACATGCTTGATCCTCATCCTCCTCCACCTCCTCCTCATCCTCGTCCTCCTCGTCCTCCAGTAGTGGGCCCTGTCTGGCCACATTTGTACCTGGCCTCTGGTGTTGCAAAAAACCTCCCTCTGAGTCACTTCGAAGAGACTGGCCTGAAAGTGCTAAAAATGACCCCTCTTCCTCCTCTTCCTCCTGGGCCACCTCCTCTTCCATCATCGCCCTAAGTGTTTTCTCAAGGAGACATAGAAGTGGTATTGTAACGCTGATAACGGCATCATCGCCACTGGCCATGTTGGTGGAGTACTCAAAACAGCGCAACAGGGCACACAGGTCTCGCATGGAGGCCCAGTCATTGGTGGTGAAGTGTGTCTGATCCACAGTGCGACTGACCCGTGCGTGCTGCAGCTGAAACTCCACTATGGCCTGCTGCTGCTCGCACAGTCTGTCCAGCATATGCAAGGTGGAGTTCCACCTGGTGGGTACGTCGCATATGAGGCGGTGAGCGGGAAGGCCGAAGTTACGCTGTAGCGCAGACAGGCGAGCAGCGGCAGGGTGAGAACGCCGGAAGCGCGAACAGACGGCCCGCACTTTATGCAGCAGCTCTGACATGTCGGGGTAGTTGCGAATGAACTTCTGCATCACCAAATTCAGCACATGCGCCAGGCAAGGGATGTGCGTCAAACCGGCTAGTCCCAGAGCTGCAACGAGATTTCGCCCATTATCGCACACCACCAGGCCGGGCTTGAGGCTCATCGGCAGCAACCACTCGTTGGTCTGTTGTTCTATACCCCGCCACAACTCCTGTGCGGTGTGGGGCCTGTCCCCCAAACATATGAGTTTCAGAATGGCCTGCTGACGTTTACCCCGTGCTGTGCTGAAGTTGGTGGTGAAGGTGTGTGGCTGACTGGATGAGCAGGTGGAAGAAGAGGGGGAGGAAGCTGAGTAGGAGGAGGAGGAGACAGGAGGCAAAGAATGTTGCCCTGCGATCCTTGGCGGCGGAAGGACGTGCGCCAAACAGCTCTCCGCCTGGGGCCCAGCCGCCACTACATTTACCCAGTGTGCAGTTAGGGAGATATAGCGTCCCTGGCCGTGCTTACTGGTCCACGTATCTGTGGTTAGGTGGACCTTGCCACAGATGGCGTTGCGCAGTGCACACTTGATTTTATCGGACACTTGTTTGTGCAGGGAAGGCACGGCTCTCTTGGAGAAGTAGTGGCGGCTGGGAACAACATACTGTGGGACAGCAAGTGACATGAGCTGTTTGAAGCTGTGTGTGTCCACCAGCCTAAATGACAGCATTTCATAGGCCAGTAGTTTAGAAATGCTGGCATTCAGGGCCAGGGATCGAGGGTGGCTAGGTGAGAATTTACGCTTTCTCTCAAATGTTTGTGAGATGGAGAGCTGAACGCTACCGTGTGACATGGTTGAGATGCTTGGTGACGCAGGTGGTGGTGTTGGTGGTACATCCCATGTTTGCTGGGCGGCAGGTGCCAACGTTCCTCCAGAGGCAGAGGAAGAGGCCGAGGCGGCGGCAGCAGCAGCAGAAGAGGCCGAGGCGGCGGCAGCAGAAGAGGCAGCAGGGGGAGCCTGAGTGACTTCCTTGTTTTTAAGGTGTTTACTCCACTGCAGTTCATGCTTTGCATGCAGGTGCCTGGTCATGCAGGTTGTGCTAAGGTTCAGAACGTTAATGCCTCGCTTCAGGCTCTGATGGCACAGCGTGCAAACCACTCGGGTCTTGCCGTCAGCACATTGTTTGAAGAAGTGCCATGCCAGGGAACTCCTTGAAGCTGCCTTTGGGGTGCTCGGTCCCAGATGGCGGCGGTCAGTAGCAGGCGGAGTCTCTTGGCGGCGGGTGTTCTGATTTTGCCCACTGCTCCCTCTTTTGCTACGCTGTTGGCTCGGTCTCACCACTGCCTCTTCCTCCGAACTCTGAAAGTCAGTGGCACGACCTTCATTCCATGTGGGGTCTAGGACCTCATCGTCCCCTGCATCGTCTTCCACCCAGTCTTGACCCCTGACCTCCTGTTCAGTCTGCACACTGCAGAAAGACGCAGAAGTTGGCACCTGTGTTTCGTCATCATCAGAGACGTGCTGAGGTGGTATTCCCATGTCCTCATCATTAGGAAACATAAGTGGCTGTACGTTAGTGCATTCTATCTCTTCCACCCCTGGTGAAGGGCTAGGTGGATGCCCTTGGGAAACCCTGGCAGCAGAGTCTTCAAACAGCATAAGAGACTGCTGCATAACTTGAGGCTCAGACAGTTTCCCTGATATGCATGGGGGTAATGTGACAGACTGATGGGCTTGGTTTTCTTGCGCCATCTGTGCGCTTTCTGCAGAAGACTGGGTGGGAGATAATGTGAACGTGCTGGATGCACTGTCGGCCACCCAATTGACTAATGCCTGTACCTGCTCAGGCCTTACCATCCTTAGAACGGCATTGGGCCCCACCAAATATGGCTTTAAATTCTGGCGGCTACTGGGACCTGAGGTAGTTGGTACACTAGGACGTGTGGCTGTGGCAGAACGGCCACGTCCTCTCCCAGCACCAGAGGGTCCACTAACACGACCATGTCCACGTACGCGTCCGCGTCCCTTATTAGATGTTTTCCTCATTGTTCCCGTTCACCACAATTTTGAGAATGGTAAATTTGGGAATAGTTTTTCAACCCAGAACAAAAAGTGTGCTTTTACGGTCACTACAAATAACTTGACCAGCTAAAACAGTACAGATTTGGTTGAATAGAGATGTGAGGCCTGTTTTTTTTTGCGCTGTGTGACAGGTATAGGATTAATCACAGAATCAGACTTCTAACTGCACGCTAGCGTGTGTCTTAGGTTTTTCTGAATGACACTATCAGTACCTTCAATGTAAGATATCCTTTTTGGGATAGATTTCAAGTAGGCCTCAAATACCAGAAACTAGTTATTTTGAGAATGGCAAATTTGGGAATAGTTTTTCAACCCAGAACAAAAAGTGTGCTTTTACAGTCACTACAAATAACTTGACCAGCTAAAACAGTACAGATTTGGTTGAATAGAGATGTGAGGCCTGTTTTTTTTTGCGCTGTGTGACAGGTATAGGTTTAATCACAGAATCAGACTTCTATCTGCACGCTAGCGTGTGTCTTAGGTTTTTCTGAATGACACTATCAGTACCTTCAATGTAAGATATCCTTTTTGGGAAGATTTCAAGTAGGCCTCAATAACCAGAAACTAGTTATTTTGAGAATGGCAAATTTGGGAATAGTTTTTCAACCCAGAACAAAAAGTGTGCTTTTACGGTCACTACAAATAACTTGACCAGCTAAAACAGTACAGATTTGGTTGAATAGAGATGTGAGGCCTGTTTTTTTTTGCGCTGTGTGACAGGTATAGGTTTAATCACAGAATCAGACTTCTATCTGCACCAACCTCGCCACTGGGTTTTGGAGAGGACTGGCTGCTGGCCTCTTGCCCCTGGATTATGGGCCATATACTAACTTTTAAACCCCTGAACCTATTCAAGTGAATTTTGAATAGGTTTGTCCCCAAGTTATACTGTTTAAATTGATGTAAGTTATATGTATGGCCAATGTAAACTCACAAAGTTGTAACAATTTATAATAAGTGTAACTTGTCAGCTTGGGAGGAAAATGCTGGGTGTGTTTCTATTGTGCCATTGTCCCATTGTGTGTTTAAATGGTGATATCTGTTCTGTTGTCCTCACATGTGTATTGGCGATCTCCCTTTGTCCTCAGAGATAATTGGATTGCTCCTCAGGTTGTCTCCGGGGTAGAGAGGAGGAGACCATGATGCATTGTGGGGATATGTTGTCCTATGTCACAGTCTTCATTCTGGTCCTCTGGGGGCGTGAACGATTGGTTGCTGTTGTATCATTGTATGTGTTGTAAATTACTGATTGGTTGTATTTCAAACCCCTGTGGGCAGTACTATGTTTGTGGTTTATGAATAAAAGAGGCTGTACGTGAAGTACAGTCAGACCACTGCTTGACCCTCAACACGGAGCCTTGTCTCGTTATTGGGGGGATTCACTGTATGCTGTTAGAGGACCGATTGCCAGACGTGTAAGATTCCTGTTCGTCTGCTAGCAGCTATTCGTGAGGTTCCAGTTTGGAGTGCTACTTTGTATCCAGTTCGGGAGTTTGGTGTATCCTGCAGTAACTGTGCCTGTCTCTCAGAAAGGGGCTTATCGCCTAAACGGATTTTAACCCCTTGTCTGCTGAAACGGTCCGTTACAGGCCTCAAATACCAGAAACTAGTTATTTTGAGAATGGCAAATTTGGGAATAGTTTTTCAATCCAGAAAATAAAAAGTGCTTTTACGGTCACTACAAATAACTTGACCAGCTAAAACAGTACAGATTTGGTTGAATAGAGATGTGAGGCCTGTTTTTTTTTGCGCTGTGTGACAGGTATAGGTTTAATCACAGAATCAGACTTCTATCTGCACGCTAGCGTGTGTCTTAGGTTTTTCTGAATGACACTATCAGTACCTTCAATGTAAGATATCCTTTTTGGGATAGATTTCAAGTAGGCCTCAAATACCAGAAACTAGTTATTTTGAGAATGGCAAATTTGGGAATAGTTTTTCAACCCAGAAAAAAAAGTGTGCTTTTACGGTCACTACAAATAACTTGACCAGCTAAAACAGTACAGATTTGGTTGAATAGAGATGTGAGGCCTGTTTTTTTTTGCGCTGTGTGACAGGTATAGGTTTAATCACAGAATCAGACTTCTATCTGCACGCTAGCGTGTGTCTTAGGTTTTTCTGAATGACACTATCAGTACCTTCAATGTAAGATATCCTTTTTGGGATAGATTTCAAGTAGGCCTCAAATACCACAAACTAGTTATTTTGAGAATGGCAAATTTGGGAAAAGTTTTTCAATCCAGAAAATAAAAAGTGCTTTTACGGTCACTACAAATAACTTGACCAGCTAAAACAGTACAGATTTGGTTGAATAGAGATGTGAGGCCTGTTTTTTTTTGCGCTGTGTGACAGGTATAGGTTTAATCACAGAATCAGACTTCTATCTGCACGCTAGCGTGTGTCTTAGGTTTTTCTGAATGACACTATCAGTACCTTCAATGTAAGATATCCTTTTTGGGATAGATTTCAAGTATGCCTCAAATACCACAAACTAGTTATTTTGAGAATGGCAAATTTGGGAATAGTTTTTCAATCCAGAAAATAAAAAGTGCTTTTACGGTCACTACAAATAACTTGACCAGCTAAAACAGTACAGATTTGGTTGAATAGAGATGTGAGGCCTGTTTTTTTTTGCGCTGTGTGACAGGTATAGGTTTAATCACAGAATCAGACTTCTATCTGCACGCTAGCGTGTGTCTTAGGTTTTTCTGAATGACATTATCAGTACCTTCAATGTAAGATATCCTTTTTGGGATAGATTTCAAGTAGGCCTCAAATACCAGAAACTAGTTATTTTGAGAATGGCAAATTTGGGAATAGTTTTTCAACCCAGAAAAAAAAGTGTGCTTTTACGGTCACTACAAATAACTTGACCAGCCAAAACAGTACAGATTTGGTTGAATAGAGATGTGAGGCCTGTTTTTTTTTTGCGCTGTGTGACAGGTATAGGTTTAATCACAGAATCAGACTTCTATCTGCACGCTAGCGTGTGTCTTAGGTTTTTCTGAATGACACTATCAGCACCTTCAATGTAAGATATCCTTTTTGGGATAGATTTCAAGTAGGCCTCATATAGCAGAAACTAGTTATTTTGAGAATGGCAAATTTGGGAATAGTTTTTCAACCCAGATTAAAAAGTGTGCTTTTACGGTCACTACAAATAACTTGACCAGCTAAAACAGTACAGATTTGGTTGAATAGAAATGTCAGGTCTATTTTTTAGGCGCTGGGTGACAGGCTCAACTTGCCCCTGATGTAGTATATGGCCAAAAAATAACCACACTGTTGATGGTTAAATGCACTTGGGTGACACAGGCTCAGCCTGCACCAGATGTAGTATATGGCCAAAAAATAATTAGACTGTTAATGGTTAAATGCACTTCGGTGACACAGGCTCAGCCTGCAGCTGATGTAGTATATGGCCAAAAAATAACCAGACTGTTGATGGTTAAATGCACTTCGGTGACACAGGCTCAGCCTGCAGCTGATGTAGGATATAGCACAAAATAACCACACTATTGATGGTTAAATACACTTGGTGATAGCTTGTGCTGGCGCACCACAAGTCACAAAATGGCCGCCGATCACCCCAGAAAAAAAGTGATCTAAAAACGCTCTGGGCAGCCTCAAAAAAGTGAGCAAGTCAATATTAGCACTTCAATGATCCACAGCTGGAGATCGATCACAGAATGAAGTCTTTTGGAGGAGTTAATCTGCCTAATCTCGCCCTAACGTCGCAGCAGCAACCTCTCCCTATGCTTGAATCAGCAGAGTGACGTGCAGCGCTATGTGACCCAAGCTTATATAGAGGCTGGGTCACATGCTGCACTGGCCAATCACAGCCATGCCAATAGTAGGCAAGGCTGTGATGGCCTCTTGGGGCAAGTAGTATGACGCTTGTTGATTGGCTGCTTTGCAGCCTTTCAAAAAGCGTCAAGAAAGCGCCGAACAGCGAACCCGAACACGGACTTTTACGAAAATGTTCGGGTTCGGGTCCGTGTCACGGACACCCCAAAATTCGGTACGAACCCGAACTATACAGTTCGGGTTCGCTCATCCCTATTCCTGAACAATTAGGAGGCTGGGACGCGAGTCATGACATACTGCCCAGCTGACATACTGCCCAGCTGACATACTGCTGATTGGTTAGGAAGCCAGGCTGCCTAGAAACAAGTGAAGCAGGCTTCCTAGCCAATTAGGAAGCCAGAAGGCGGATGATAACCCACCTCCCGGCTTCGTGTTTGCAAAGGAAGTCGACTGTATGCTCCCTTGGCGCTGCCAGTCAGAGGGACATCTCCCTCCGACCGGAAGTTCCAATATCGGGGAAGGTATCAGAGCATTTGGGCGAGTACAAGTACTCGCCCAAATATTCTGTATTGGTAGCGATATTAGTATCGGTAGTTTGGCGGTACATCTATAGTGCAAATCTATTTTATTGATAGTTGTCATTGAAACGACAAGCGCATTTCTGGGCCTGATGAAGGTGACCCTGCACGGCCCCAAAAGCACTTGCCGATTGGACGACAACTATCAATAAAAATGGATTTTGCACTAACATGAAATTTGGATGTCTGTATTTGGGCGATATGTAGTATTGCACATATAAGATGCCCCCACAAAACATGTCACACTGGTTACCTGTGGCATTTTTTTATGGGGGCATGTTTTATGTGCAATACTAACAAGTGCCGTGCGTGCCCACTGCCCCCTTCCAATTAATATTTTTTATTAAAAACTGTCTTCAAATGTTTTAAATACCTTTTTTACTGACTGTCTCCCTCCCAGTCCCAGACGAAAAGAAGAAGAGTCTGCTGCTGGGCTGCCTGGAGTGGAGCAGCTCCATGAGCAGGCGGCTGCCAGAAAATGATTTCACCTTTCCCAGACTCCCATGCTCCCTCCCTCTCTGATGTCACTTCCTCTAGTACTGACTAGCAGAGAGGAGAGGGAGGGAGAGGATTGCTTCTTTAGAGAGCTGCCTTTACACACAAGCTCCTGCTGGTTCTGTACAGGAGTCCGTTGGCTGCAATTTTCTTGTAGTCTGTTATTTATTAATAGGGGGTTCCGGAACTTAGGATTCCAATTTCCTGCGTGGCGGCGCTGGTGCCTGGCTTTGCCTCCGTCCCTCAGGTACGACTACGCCCCCGTTGCGGCCCCCTCCACCGCCTACCTCATCTGCTGCAGCCTGCTCGTGCGCCCTGCTCCAGTCCTGACTCCTTCCCCCCAGCCAGGCCCGAGCCGCGGACCGCCCGCGCCCCGCCCATTACACTAGTCTAGTGTAGTGGGCGGCGGTCCGCGGCTCGGGCCTGGCTGCCTGTGTGTAGTGTGTGTGTGTAAATAAAAATAAAATAAAATCAACAGAAGGCTATGGTTGCTATGGCAATCCCTACGCCACTGACTGGAGGCACAGGGATCAAGCCATTAATAGTACTACTTCTACTTCAAGCAGGATGAGAAACTATGAACAGCAAGTTACTTATGGCATGGGATAAACCATCTCCAGTTTCCTATTTTATTGGTAAGTAGTAATTAGTAAGGGCAAATGTGACATATTTTCCGGTGATGCCAATTTTGCTGCTGATTTTCTTACGGATTTGTTATCGATTTCACCCTTTGCAATGCATAAATTAAAATGCTGATTTTAAATCTGCACCAAAGGTTAATTTACACTGCACATTTTTTTGCAGAGTGTAGATGAGATTTCGAGTACTGTACAAGGGCTCACTCGTATGGCTTTTTCAGTGTTTTGAGGGCCGCTTTTTTAACAGATCTGCTTTTCCGTTTTTTGTTTCAGTAGTGTTTCAGGTTCCGTTCCATTTTCCATTCCGTTTTTTTATATGGAATATACAGTATACAGTAATTACATAGAAAAAATTGGGCTGGGCATAAAATTTTCAATAGATGGTTCCTCAAAAAAGGAACAGATACGAAAGACATACGGAGTACATTCCATATGTGTTCCGTTTTTTTTGTGGACCCATTGACTTGAATGGAGCCACAGAACATGATTTGCGGGCAATAATAGGACATGTTCTATCTTTGAACGGAACGGAAAAACGGAAATACGTAAACGCAAAAAAACGGCCCGTATACGGAATGCAAAAAACGTTCATGTGAACGAGCCCCAACACTGCAGATTTACTGCCTGCAAGTCCATGGCGGCAAATATGCAGCATTTATGTTCTATGTGGATGTATCCTTATAAAACGCATTTCTAACCACCAGCTCAGTGCATTTCTTATTAACAGAAAACAACTTACACGGTACACGGTATGTACATTTTAAATTCTTAAAGGGGTTGTCTTACTCTTTGCAAGCAGTGACTAACTGATTTGTAGGGTACTTCCGGCACCCAGTGGCAGTCTTGACCACCACGCAAACTGCGCAAACCATAGGCAGCACCACATGATAGCTCCTCTTGTTGCCTCATGTCTTGTTGCCAAGGGGGCAATGCTGGCAACTAGTGATGGACGAACATCGGCCGGCACGATTCGCAAACTCGATCAAATGTTCGAGAACCACAAGTTCGCCGCGGGCCCCATTCATTTAAATGGGAGGCGAACCTGAAAAACCTTCAGGTAATATTCGCAGCCACCAAATACTTACTAGAAGTGCACAGATAGTCCCACAACATGGACAGTGACATACTAGAGGGGGATCAATGACAAAAATTCCCACAAAAAATATGTATTTTAATCATGGGCCATTTTTGTGTGTCTTAAAAGGGAAATTCTCAAAAATGTGCCCTGCTGGAGCCTAGAGAATTTTTATTTTAGGCCACGGGAGTACGGGTCCTAAAAATTGGGCACTCACCTGACATAAAAGAAATTGTGATTATGTGGCTTGAGGTACATTATGCGGTCACTGAATAACAATTTTACTGTTGCCCACTGGAGTACAGGCCCCAAACATTAGGCATTCACCGTACAGAAAACATCAAGTGATTATGTGGCTAGAGGTATATTAGACGGTCATTGGATATAAATTTTACTGTAGGCCAGTACAAATACATTTCAAATACATATGTTTAAAAAGAACTAAAAATATAACATTGGATTAAAAACATGGCTAACGAAATCCCCCCTCTTGAATAAACCCCAAATCATAATAGGTTAAATTCGATAACACGTGGTCGTCACGGGTGTTGAATTCCTCCGAGGCCCCAACAATTAGGCATTCACCGTACAGAAAAGATCGAGTGATTATGTGGCTTAAAGTATATTAGACAGTCATTGGATAACAATTTTACTGCAGGCCAGTGGAGTACAGGGCCCAAATATTAGGCATTCACCGGACAGAAAAGATCAAGTAATTATGTGGCTGGGGGTATATTAGCCGGTCATTGGATAATAATTTTACTGTAGGCCAGTCAAATACATGTTTAGAAAAACAAAAAATATAAAATTTGACTAAAAACATGGCTAACGAAATCCCCCCTCTTGAAAAAACCCCAAATGATAATAGGTGAAATTCAATAACACATGGTCGTCACAGGTGTTGAATTCCTCCGAGGCTCCAACAATTAGGCATTCACCGTACAGAAAAGATCAAGTGATTATGTGGCTGGAGGTATATTAGACGGTCATTGAATATAAATTTTACTACAGGCCTTTTATGCCTCTATATTTACATAAGACAGGGACCATTCTTAGTTCTGGGTGGTGGAGGATATGTTTGGGCTGGCATGAGGAAATTCAATTAAATGTGATCGTCACAGGTGTTGAATTCCTCAGAGATCTATGCCTCATTTATTTTTAGAAATGTGAGGTAGTCCACACTGTCGTGAGCTAGGCGAGAGCGCTTATTGGTCATGATCCCCCCTGCTGCGCTGAACATCCTTTCGGACAGGACACTCGACTAGGGGTAAGCCAAGAGTTCCATGGCAAATTGTGCCAGCTCTGGCCACAGGTCAAGCCTGCACACCCAGTAGTCAAGGGGTTCCTCGCTTCTCAGAGTATCCACATCGGCCGTTAACCCGATGTAGCCAGACACCTGTGGGTCTAGGCATTCCCTGAGGCTGGATCCAGAGGGTGGCTGTCGATAGGTTGGCTGCAAAAATAATCTCATATCCGAAGTGACCAACACATCTTCAAACCGCCCTCTTCTTGCATGCGCTGTAGGATTGGTACTCGCAACTGTTTCTCGCAAAAGCACAATGCAGCATCTCTCAAAGCAAGGCCTGGAAATGCTGCATTCTGCCAGCCCTCTGTGATGCTGGTAACATGTCCGCCATTTTGTGTTTGTACCGGGGGTCTAAGTACGTTGCCACCCAGTACTGGTCCTTGCCCTTTATGCTTTTTATACAGGGGTCTCTCTTCAAACACTGGAGCATGAAGGCCCCCATGCACACTAAATTGGAAGCGGTGTAGCGACCTGGCTCCTGCTCATCGTCCAGGAGAGTGTCTTACTCGGTCTCCTCCCCCCAGCCACAGACAACACCAGGGATTCCAGAAAAGTTTAAAGCCTGCTCTTTTTGCTCCTCCTCCTCCCCACAAGCACCATCCTCCTCTGACTCCTCTTCAGACTCCTGCTGACTTGTCTCAGATGGAGTAGCCCCCCCAGGAATTAATTTAGCATTGCGACTTCCTCATCTTCCAGCTCCTGCTCCTCGACGGCTTGATCAATGACATGATGCAATGCACGCTCCAGAAAGAAGGCATAAAGTACGATGTCACTGATGGCGCCCTGGCTGCGACTGACCAGTTTGGTGATCTTATCAAATGGCCGCAGAAGTCTGCATGCGTCGCGCATGAGCAGCCACTGGCGCGGTGAAAAGAAACCAAGCTCCCCAGAACCTGTCCTGCTGCAGAGTTCATATAGGTAGTCATTAATGGCACGTTGCTACTGCAACAGTCTATCAAGCATATACAAGGTGGAGTTCCAGTGTGGGCAGGTGGTGTCGCCGCTAAATGTTAGCGAGGCGAGCCATGGCCGTGTAAGATCTTTCCTTGCCTGCCGCAAGACGTCCTGAACCCCAGGGTATTTGGCAGCGAATCGCTGCACGACTAAGTTCAGGACGTGTGCCATGCACGGCACGTGTGTGATTTTGCCCTGTTTTGGCACACTCATCAGATTGACACCGTTGTCGCACACCACTTTACCAACTGTCAAATTCAGCCTGTGAACGCAGAGCTGAAAGGAGTGCAGGATCGGTTTGGCTCTTGGCTTCCAGGCACAGCAGCCGCAGCAAAGCATGACAACGTCTCACCTGGCACGTCAAATAGGTTCTGGGGAGCTTGGCGGGTGCAGCGAAGAGGCGGTAGCAGTGGAAAAAGAGGAGCCACCCAAGGAGGAGACGGAGGATGAAGTAGGAGGAGAAGAAGAAGAGGCAGGCCTCCATGCAATCTGTGGCGGTAACACCAAATCCACACGGGTGCAACGGGTTGCATGCTTGACAGTCGTCAGAAGGTTAACCCAGTGGGCAGTAAAAGTTATATACCATCCCTGCCCGTATTTGCTAGACCACGTGTCTGTGGTCAGATGTATCTTGGCACCGACACTGTGTGCCAGAGATACATTCACTTGCAGCTGAACGTGGCCATATAGCTCTGGGATGCCCTTCTGGGAGAAATATTTCCTTCCGGAGACCTTGCCAATGGTCACAAATTTCCTAAAGGCCTCAGAGTCCACCAGTTAATATGGCAGTAGTTGGCAGGCTAGCAGTTCCGACAAGCCAGCGGTCAGCCGTTGGGTAAGAGGGTTATCTGGCGTCATCAACTTTTTACGTTCGAACATTTGGGCCACGGAAGCCTGCCTTTTGCCAGATGAATGTGACGACGGCATGGTGGAAGGTGGAGTGGAGGACAAATGGGAGGAGAGAGAAGAAGGAGAAGAGGCAGGACGTGGAGCGCTGGGAGTGTGGCTTTGTGGGTTTTGATGGTGTTGCTCTCACTGGGCTCGGTGATGGGAGGCCAGATGCATTCTTAAGGCAGTCGTCCCTAGGTGAGTGTTGGGCTTACCGCGACTTATGCGTTGATAGCACAGGCTGCAGATGGCAGCACTATTGTCAGCAGCTGACACGTTAAAAAAAAGCCCACACTGCGGAGCCATGTGCCGGAGTCCTGGGAGCGCCAGATGTGACCGTACATGGTGGATGGCTCACTCCAGATACATTTGCAGTCTGCTTTTTTCCTCCTGTGCACTGCAAGTTCTGCCTGCTTCTCCTACTTCTACCCCTATCTGCTGATCTGTCTCTCCCTCTGTACTCCCCTCCTCTTCCTCTCCTGTGGGCACCCAAGTGACATCCATCGACACGTCATCATCATCACCTTCACCACCACTGACATTAGAGATCTCGGAGTAGGCAGCAACAGAGGGGACCTCCGTCCTTGGGCTGATCTGGGTACTGTCATCAGACTGCTGGGTGGCGGCCGTTGCTACCTCCTCTTCTTCATCCGATGCCAAGAATGGCTGCGCATCGGTAAGGTCTTGGAATAGATTGGAAATTAATTCCTCTGACTCGAGTAGAGGGGCTATGGTGGTGGTGGTGGTGTCTTTGGGGGTGCACACAGCAGAGAGTGAGGAGGGTGCAGATACAGAGGATGAGGAGGGTGCAGAAGCAGAAGGCTGAGTGAGCCACTCAACCAACTCTGGTGAGTCCTTTGACCTATAATCGCATGCACCTTCTCCAACTTCCCACTTAGGCTCCGGCCTGGTGCACTTGTCCGACCCCTACCACCCCTGCAGAACGGCCTGCCTCTTCCTCTGCCTGTCATTTTTAAAATGACCCTGTGCTAAATTCCCTATAGAAGAGCAGTATTTGTGGAAGCAGGTATATCGCAGGCCTCAATCAGTATTTGGTGGAAGCTGGTATATCAAACACCTTAATCAGTACTTTGTGGAAGCAGGTGTATCGCAGACCTCAATCAATATTTGGTGGAAGCAGGTATATCAATCACCTTAATATTTGGTGGAAGCCGGTGTAACGCAGGCCTCAAACAATATTTGGTGGAAGCCGGTATATCTATCCCCTCTATCAGTATTTTGTGGAAACAGGTATATAGAACCCCTTAATGAGTATTTGCTGGAAGCCGGTAAATCAAAAACCCTTTACTAATATTGGGTGGAAGCCGGTGTATCGCAGGCCTCAATCAATATTTTGTGTAAACTGGTGTATCACACCACTTAATCAGTATTCTGTAAAAGCAGCTATATCGCACCCCTTAATTAGTTTTTTTGGGGGCAATAAGTATATCACACCATTTGCAATTAGTTATTCCAATAGCTTTTGTCCCTCTATCTAGCTGCGGTATCTCAGCAGAACTGCACACATCTGCTGCACAATACAAATGCACCATAATATACTTTCTATGTTAGAAGTTATATTATAGGTATATCACACCCCTCAATCAGTTTTTTTTTGGCGGGAAACAGGTATATCACACCAGTTTCAATTAGTTATTCCAATACCGTTTGTCCCTCTATCTAGCTGCGGTATTTCAGCAGAACCGCACACAACTGCTGCACAATACAAATGCACTATAATATACTTTCTATGTTAGAAGTTATATTATAGGTATATCACACCCCTCAATCAGTTTTTTTTGGGCGGGAAACAGGTATATC
Organism: Bufo bufo; assembly: GCF_905171765.1. NCBI lineage: Eukaryota > Metazoa > Chordata > Amphibia > Anura > Bufonidae > Bufo > Bufo bufo. Next base: position 381,885,423 of record NC_053390.1, read on the forward strand.
ACACCAGTTGCAATTAGTTATTCCAATACCGTTTGTCCCTCTATCTAGCTGTGGTATTTCAGCAGAACCGCACACAACTGCTGCACAATACAAATGCACTATAATATACACTGTCCGTCCACTATATTATACACTGTCCGTGTAAAGTTCGGGTTCGTACCGAACTTTAGGGTTTTCGGCACCCGAACCCGAACATTTACGTAAAAGTTCGGGTTCGGTGTTCGGCGATATTTATGGCGCTTTTTGAAAGGCTGCAAAGCAGCCAATCAACAAGCGTCATACTACTTGCCCCAAAAGGCCATCACAGCCATGACTACTATTGGCATGGCTGTGATTGGCCGACTGCAGCATGTGACCCAGCCTCTATTTAAGCTGTATTCACGTAGCGCCGCCCGTCACTCTGCTCGGATTAGTGTAGGAAGAGGCTGCAGCTGCTGAGAGGGAGAGATCAGGGAAAAATCTTATCAAGAACTGGTTTATGTACTCAGCGATCTACAGAAAAAGTGTTTTGTGGGTGCAGTGCACAATTTTTTTAAGCCTGCCCTGAGCCAACTACTGCTGAAAACGAACTTTTTTTTCTTCAGTTAGTCAATATCAATACATGATCCGCAGCCATTTTATGCAACGATAGTGCACCAGCATAGGCGATCTGCAAGTCCAGAAATACAGCTTTGGCATACTGGGGTGAAAAAAGCCTCTAATATACTGCACATCTGGGATTAGACAAGCGTAAGTGACTGTCACATTTAGGACAGAAATACAGCTTTTTGGTTAGGGTGAAAAAAGCCTCTAATATACTGCACATCTGGGATTACACGTGCATAAGTGACTGTCACATTTAGGACAGAAATACAGCTTTTTGGTTAGGGTGAAAAAACCCTCTAATATACTGCACATCTGGGATTAGACAAGCATAAGTGACTGCCACATTTAGGACAGAAATACAGCTTTTTGGTTAGGGTGAAAAAACCCTCTAATATACTGCACATCTGGGATTACACGTGCATAAGTGACTGTCACATGTAGGACAGAAATACAGCTTTTTGGTTAGGGTGAAAAAACCCTCTAATATACTGCACATCTGGGAATACACGTGCATAAGTGACTGTCACATTTAGGCCATAAATACGGCTTTGGCATACTGGGGTGAAAAAAGCCTCTCATATACTGCACATCTGGGATCAGACAAGCATAAGTAACTGTCATATTAAGGCCATAAATACGGCTTTGGCATACTGGGGTGAAAAAAGCCTCTGATATGCTGCACATCTAGGATTACACGTGCATAAGTGACTGTCACATTTAGGACAGAAATACAGCTTTTTCATTAGGGTGAAAAAACCCTCTAATATACTGCACATCTGGGATTACACATGCATAAATCAGTCACATTTAGGCCATAAATACGGCTTTTTGGTTACTGGGATGAAAAAGCCTCTAATATATTGCACATCTGGGATTACACGTGCATAAGTAACTGTCACATTTAGGCCATAAATACGGCTTTGGCATACTGGGGTGAAAAAAGCCTCTGATATACTGCACATCTAGGATTAGACGTGCATAAGTGAGTGTCACATTTAGGCCACAAATACCGCTGTCATATAGAGTTAAAAAAAAAAATATAGAGTGCAATACCCTACATCAGGGTTTATATTGGCGGTTAATTATTTTTAACATACTTAACCACTTTTTACTTTGCTTTGTGAACGCTAACGATGAGGCAAACATCTAATAAGGGACGCGGTCGTGGTGGTGGTGTTGGTGGAGCCTCTGGTGCAGGGAGAGGACGTGGCCGTTCTGCCACAGCTACACGTCCTACTGAACCTACTACCTCAGGTCCCAGTAGCCGCCAGAATCGACAGCAATATTTGGTCGGGCCTAATGCCGTTCTAAGGATGGTAAGGCCTGAGCAAGTACAGGCGCTAGTCAATTGGGTGGCTCCAGTGGATCCAGCACGTTCACATTATCTCCCATCCAGTCTTCTGCAGAAAGCGCACAGGTGGTGCCTGAAACCCATGCCCATCAGTCTGTCACATCACCCCCGTGCATATCGGGGAACCTGTCTGAGCCTCAAGTCATGCAGCAGTCTCTTATGCTGTTTGAAGACTCTGCTGGCAGGGTTTCCCAAGGGCATCCACCAAGCCCTTCCCCAGGGGTGGAAGACATAGAATGCACTGATGCACAACCACTTATGTTTCCTGATGAGGACATGGGAATACCACTTTAGCACGTCTCTGATGACGAAACACAGGTGTCAACTGCTGCATCTTTCTGCAGTGTGCAGACTGAAAAGGAGGAAGACTGGGTGGAAGACGATGCAGGGGACGATGAGGTCCTAGACCCCACATGGAATGAAGGTCATGCCACTGACTTTTAGAGTTCAGAGGAAGAGGCAGTGGTGAGACCGAGCCAACAGCATAGCAAAAGGGGGAGCAGGGTGCAAAAGCAGAGCAGCCGTCTCCAAAACAGTTCGCCTGCTACTGGCCACCGTCAACAGTGACCGAGCACACCAAAGGCAGCTTCAAGGAGTTCCCTGGCATGGCACTTCTTCACACAATGTGCTGACGACAAGACACGAGTGGTTTGCACGCTGTGCCATCAGAGCCTGAAGCGAGGCATTAACGTTCTGAACCTTAGCACAACCTGCATGACCAGGCAGCTACATGCGAGACACGGGCTGCAGTGGAGTAAGCACCTTCAAAACCAAGAAAGGGCTCAGGCCCCTCCTGCTCCCTCTTCTGCTGCTGCTTCGGCCTCTTCCTCCACCTCTGGAGGAACGTTGGCACCTGCCGCCCAGCAAACAGAGGATGTGCCATCAACAACACCACCTCCGTCACCAAGCATCTCCACCATGTTACACGGAAGCGTTCAGCTCTCCATCTCACAAACCTTTGAGAGAAAGCCTAAATTCCTACCTTGCCACCCTCGATCCCTGGCCCTAAATGCCAGCAATTCTAAACTGCTGGCCTTTGAAATGCTGTCATTCAGGCTGGTGGAGACCGACAGCTTCAAACAGCTCATGTCGCTTGCTGTCCCACAGTACGTCGTTCCTAGCTGCCACTACTTCTCCAGGAGAGCCGTGCCCTCCCTGCACAACCAAGTATCCAAGGTCCACCTAACCACAGATACGTGGCCAGGGACGCTATATCACCCTAACTGCACACTGGGTAAATGTAGTGGCGGCTGGGCCCCAGCGGAGAGCTGTTTGGCGCACGTCCTTCCGCCGCCAAGGATCGCAGGGCATCATTCTTTGCCTCCTGTTGCCTCCTCTTCCTACCCAGCTTCCTCCTCCTCTTCTACCACCTCCTCATGCGGTCAGCGACAGACCTTCACCACCAACTTCAGCACAGCCAGGGGTAAACGTCAGCAGGCCGTTCTGAAACTGATGTGTTTGGGGGGACAGGCCCCACACCGCGCAGGAGTTGTGGTGGGGTATAGAACAACAGACCGACGAGTGGTTGCTGCCAGTGAGCCTCAAGCCCGGCCTGGTGCCGTGTAATAATGGGCGAAATCTCGTTGCAGCTCTGGGACTAGCTGGTTTGACGCACATCACTTGCCTGGCGCATGTGCTAAATTTGGTGGTGCAGAAATTCATTCACAACTACACCGACATGTCAGAGCTGCTGCATAAAGTGCAGGCTGTCTGTGCGCGCTTCCTGCGTTCTCATCCTGCAGCCGCTCGGCTGTCTGCTCTACAGCGTAACTTCAGCCTTCCCGCTCACCGCCTCATATGTTACGTGCCCACCAGGTGGAACTCCACCTTGCACATGCTGGAGAGACTGTGCGAGCAGCAGCAGGCCATAGTGGAGTTTCAGCTGCAGCACAAACGGGTGGGTCGCACTGTGGAACAGCACCCCTTCACCACCAATGACTGGGCCTCCATGCGAGACCTGTGTGCCCTGTTGCGCTGTTTCGAGTACTCCACCAACATGGCCAGTGGCGATGACGCCGTTATTAGCATTACAATACCACTTCTATGTCTACTTGAGAAAACACTTAGGGCGATAATGGAAGAGGATGTGGCCCAGGACGAGGAGGAGGAGGAGGAAGAGGGGTCATCTTTAACACTTTCAGGCCAGTCTTTTAGAAGTGGCTCAGAAAGAGGATTTTTGCAACAGCAGAGGCCAGGTACAAACTTGGCCAGCCAGGGCCCACTACTGGAGGATGAGGAGGATGATGAGGAGGAGGAGGAGGAGGATGAAGCATGTTCACAGCGGGGTGGCATCCAACGCAGCTCGGGCCAATCACTGGTGCGTGGCTGGGGGGATACGGAGGACGCAGACGATACGCCTCCCACAGAGGACAGCTTGTCCTTACCTCTGGGCAGCCTGGCACACATGAGCGACTACATGCTGCAGTGCCTGCGCAACGACTGCAGAGTTGCCCACATTTTAACGTGTGCTGAGTACTGGGTGGCCACCCTGCTGGATCCCCGTTACAAAGACAATGTGCCGTCCTTAATGCCCTTACTGGAGCGTGATCGGATGATGCGCGACTACAGGCTCACGCTGGTAGACGCGCTCCTGAGAGCATTCCCGACTGACGCCGGCGGACAAGTGGAAGCACAAGGCGAAGGCAGGGGAGGAGGAAGAGGTCGCCAACGCAGCTGTGTCAGCGCCAGCACCTCAGAAGGCAGGGTTAGCATGGCCGACATGTGGAAAAGCTTTGTCACCTCGCTGCAACAACCGGCCCCAACTGTTGATATGGAGCGTGTTAGGAGGCAGCATTTGAACAACATGGTGGAACAGTACCTGTGCACACGACTACACGTACTGACTGATGGTTCTGCCCCATTCAACTTCTGGGTCTCCAAATTGTCCACATGGCCAGAGCTTGCACTGTATGCCTTGGAGGTGCTGGCCTGCCCTGCAGCTAGTGTACTCTCTGAACGTGTATTTAGCACGGCAGGAGGAGTCATTACAGACAGACGCAGCCGCCTGTCCACAGCCAACGTGGACAAGCTCACGTTCATTAAAATGAACCAGGCTTGGATCCCACAAGACTTGTCTGTACCTTGTGCAGAATAGACATTTATACCACCATCAAACATACATTCTTGTACTCAAGTCAAGTGCAATGATTCTTTTTTTTTTTTATTTGTCCCAATATTTTGGGGGCTACCTACCCCAATAAAAAAAAATAAAAAAACATTGTTGGCTACCTCCTCCATTGCTGTCTCCACCTACAACACCACATCCACCGCCTCCTCAACCTCCGACTCCATATGCACCTCCTTCTCTGAGTTGCAGGTTAATAATTTTTAATTTTTAATTATTTTATTTCATTTTAAGATATTTACCTATCCACATTTGTTTGCAGAGCAGTTGCCATGCTCTTAAGCACATTTTACTGCCATTTACATCCCTCTAGCCTTTTCAAGGACTATTTTAGAGCCATTTTAATAAATAAAAAAAGTGCCAATTTTAGTGCCCTAAATTGAAAAAATACTTATTTTCAATTGTCGGGTGACATTTTACCATTTTTGGCAAATACAAACCCCTGCTCTGCCTGGGTGACAGGGGCATAAATCTCTCAAAATCCTTTGTTCTATTGCTGGGTGACATGAACCCCCTTTTTCCGTGAATGAACCCCTGCTCTGCCTGGGTGACAGGGGCCTAAATCTCTCAAAATCCTCTGTTCTATTGCTGGGTGACATGAACCCCCTTTTGCCGTGAATGAACCCCTGCTGTGCCTGGGTGACTGGGGCCAAAATCTCTCAAAATCCTCTGTTGTATTGCTGGGTGACATGAACCTCCTTTTGCCGTGAATGAACCCCTGCTCTGCATTGCTGGCAGGGGCCTAAATCTCTCAAAATCTTCTGTTCTATTGCTGGGTGACATGAACCCCCTTTTGCCATGAATGAACCCCTGCTGTGCCTGGGTGACTGGGGCCAAAATCTCTCAAAATCCTCTGTTTTATTGCTGGGTGACATGAACCCCTTTTGCCGTGAATGAACTCCTGCTGTGCCTGGGTGACAGGGGCCAAAATCTCTCAAAATCCTCTGTTTTATTGCTGGGTGACATGAACCCCCTTTTTCCGTGAATGAACCCCTGCTGTGCCTGGGTGACAGGGGCCTAAATCTCTCAAAATCCTCTGTTCTATTGCTGGGTGACAAGAACCCCCTTTTGCCGTGAATGAACCCCTGCTCTGCCTGGGTGACAGGGGTCTAAATCTCTCAAAATCCTCTGTTCTATTGCTGGGTGACATGATCCCCCTTTTGCCGTGAATGCACCCCTGCAGTGCCTGGGTGACAGGGGCCTAAATCTCTCAAAATCCTCTGTTCTATTGCTGGATGACATGAACCCCCTTATTCCGTGAATGAACCCCTGCTGTGCCTGGGTGACAGGGGACTTAATCTCTCAAAATCCTCTGTTCTATTGCTGGGTGTCATGAACCCCCTTTTGCCGTGAATGAACCCCTGCTCTGCCTGGGTGACAGGGGCCTAAATCTCTCAAAATGCTCTGTTGTATTGCTGGGTGACATGATCCCCCTTTTGCCGTGAATGAACCCCTGCTGTGCCTGGGTGACAGGGGCCTAAATCTCTCAAAATCGTCTGTTCTATTGCTGGGTGACATGAACCCCCTTTTGCCGTGAATGAACCCCTGCTCTGCATTGCTGACAGGGGCCTAAATCTCTCAAAATCCTCTGTTCTATTGCTGGGTGACATGAACCCCCTTTTGCCGTGAATGAACCCCTGCTCTGCATTGCTGACAGGGGCCTAAAGCTCTCAAAATGCTCTGTTCTATTGCTGGGTGACATGAACTCTCTTTTGCTGTGAATGAACCTCTGCTCTGCATTGCTGACAAGGACCTAAATCTCTCAAAATCCTCTGTTCTATTGCTGGGTGACATGAACCTCCTTTTGCCGTGAATGAACACCTGCTCTGCCTGGGTGACAGGGGCCTAAATCTCTCAAAATCCTCTGTTCTATTGCTGGGTGACATGAACCCCCTTTTGCCGTAAATGAACCCCTGCTGTGCCTGGGTGACAGGGGCCTAAATCTCTCAAAATCCTCTGTTCTATTGCTGGGTGACATGAACCCCCTTTTGCTGTGAATTAACCCCTGCTCTGCCTGGGTGACAGGGAACTAAATTTTGTAAAAACATCTGTTACTGATCGGAAGATGCGCGACTACAAGCGCACGCTGATGATAGCATTCCCACCTAACAGCGGGGGCACAGTGGAAGCACAAGGCGAAGGCAGAGGAGGAGGAAGAGGTCGCCAACGCAGCTGGGGCACCACCAGCACCTGAGAAGGCAGGGTTAGCATGGCCAAAATGTGGAAAAGCTTTATCAGCCTTGGAGGTGCTGACCTGCCCTGCAGCCAGTGTATAGTGTGAGCGTGTGTTTAGCACGGCAGAGAGCATTATCACAGGCTTCAGCCAATGTGGACAAGCTCAGGTTTATTAAAATGAACCAGGCATGGCTCCCACAGGACTTGTCCGTACCTTGTGCAGAATATTCATTTATACCAGCCTCAACCATGCATTCTTGTACTCAAGTGTACTTATTCTTTGTTTTATTTTGTTATATGTCCCAATATTTTGGGGGATACCCCAATTTAAAAATAAAAAATAACACAAATCAGTGTTGGCTACCTATTCCTTCTTCACCGCCGCTTCCACCTACACCGCCACATCCACCGCCTCCTCAACCTCCTACTCCTAGATCCAGATTGTTATTTTTAATTTTTCTGTATTTTATGTTATTTTAAGTAATTTCCCTATCCACATTTGTTTGCAGAACAGTTATCATGCTCTTAAGCACATTTTGATGCCTTTTGCAGCCCTCTAGCCCTTTCCAGGACTATTTTAGAGCCATTTTAGTGCCCAAAAGTTCGGGTCCCCATTGACTTCAATGGGGCTCGGGTTCGGGGTCAAGTTTGGGTTCCGACTTGTTTCAAGTTTGGCCGAACCCGAACATCCAGGTGTCCGCTCAACTCTATTGATTGCGGCACGCAATTGCTGTGGCATTGTTTCGATAACCTTCTGCAATGTCACAAGATTTATTTGCATCCAGTGTTGCATTAATTTTTCACCAAGATCTTGCATTGATGATGGTAGAGTCTGATTGCTGTGCAAAGCCTTCTCCAGCACATCCCAAAGATTCTCAATGCGGTTAAGGTCTGGACTCTGTGGTGGCCAATCCATGTGTGAAAAGGATGTTTCATGCTCCCGGAACCCCTCTTTCACAATTTGAGCCCGATGAATCATGGCATTGTCATCTTGGAATATGCCCGTGCCATCAAGGAAGAAAAAAATCCATTGCTAGAATAACCTGGTCATTAAGTATGTTCAGGTAGTCAGTTGATCTTATTCTTGGAGCACATACTGTTGCTGAACCTAGACCTGACCAACTGCAGCAACCCCAGATCATAGCACTGCCCCTACAGGCTTGTATAGTAGGCACTAGGCATGGTGGATGCATCACTTTATCTGCCTCTCTTCTTACCTTGTTGCGCCAATAACTCTGGAACAGGGTAAATCAGACCACATGACCTTCTTCCATTGCTCCAAAGTCCAATCTTAGCAAATTGAAGCCTTTTTTCTGGTTTGCCTCACTGATTAGTGGTTTTCTTACGGCTACACAGCTGTTCAGTCCCCATCCCTAGAGTTAGCTTCGCATTGTGCATGTGGAAATGCTCTTACTTTCACTATTAAACATAGCCCTGAGTTCTACTGTTTTTCTTCTTCAATTTGATTTCACCAAACGTTTAAGTGATCACCGATCACGATCAGTCAGGATTTTTTTCCTGGACAGTTCTTAACCCAATTCAGTAGTTTCTGCAATCTCCTTAGATGTTTTCTCTGCTTGATGCATGCCAATGATTTGACCTTTCTCAAACAGAATAACATCTTTTCCACGGCCACGAGATGTGTTTTTCGACATGGTTGTTTAAGAAATGAGAAGCAACTCATTGCACCAGTTGGGGTTAAATAACGTATTGCCAGCTGAAAGATAATCGCCCATGCAGTAATTATCCAATAGGAGGCTCAGAACTATTTGCTTAGTTAAATCCAGATGGCGAATTTTTTTTGGGACAGGCAGTGTACTTTCTATGTTAGAAGGTATATTATAGGTATATCATACACCTCAATTTTTTTTAATTTTTTTGGGCAACAGGTATATCACACCAGTTGCAATTAGTTATTCCAATACCGTTTGTCCCTCTATCTAGCTGCAGTATCGCAGCAGAACCGCACACAACTGCTGCACAATACGAATGCACTAGAATATACTTTCTATGTTAGAAAGTATAAGTATGTCACACCTATCGATAGAACACCTATATCAGTCCTTAATAGGACTTTTGTGGCCCTATTAGCTAGCATTTGGTGTCCCTAACAGTCTGTCCCTGCTCCACACAGCAACCTCTCCCTACACTGGCCAAAAGACGTGGAGCTACACCATGGACAAGCCTGCCCGATCTCAGGTGTATGACCTCATCCATCTCTTACGGAAGTGGCTGGAACCTGAGTCCTCTACACCAGCCCAGATTGTGGAATAAGTGTTGGTGGATTATTATTTCAGAGCCCTCCCTGCGGAGCTACAATGGTGGGTCGGACATGGAGACCCTAAAACTGCTGACCAGCTCGTCAACCTGGTAGAAAGGTTCCTGGCAACTGAGGACTAGCTCTGTGATGTCCCTGCCAGTCCAACACCTCTCCGGAGTATCAGACCCATGTCATCTGTGGGTAAGAGAGTTTCGGCTGTTGGGGGTGTGTGGAAGGGTGCAAGAGGGAGCAAAGCTCTAGAAGTGGGGCGTAAGCAATTGAGAGACCCCACTCTAGTGAATGCTCGAGGAAACATTACAATGTTAGATGGTGTACCACAGGAACCAGAAGCTGACCAGAAATTTCCGCATTTTGCCATGAATGGAAACCTAGTGTACCGAGTTACCAAATGCAATAACAAAATTGTAGAGCAGCTTCTGGTACCAAAACCCTACTGATGTATGGTACTAGATCTAGCACATAACCATGTACTTGGGGGTCATTTGGGGACTAGCAAAACACAGGAGAGGGTACTACAAAGGATTTACTGTCCTGGAATGTATGAGGAAGTAAAATAATACTGCAAGTCGTGCCCCACCTGTCAGATAAGTGCCCCAGCATCACAATTCCATAGTCCATTTGTACCTCTTCCTGTCATTGAGTTACCATTTGAAATGCTATGGATTTGGTGGGTTCCATTGTCAATTCGACTAGGAGACACCAATACATTTTGGTTGTATTGGACTATGCCACTCAGTACCCGAAAGCGGTGCCCCTACAAAATATGGCGTCCAAAAATATTGCCCGGGAATATATTCACATACTTTCCCACACAGGGATACCTAAGGAGATTCTTACTGACCAGGGTACACCCTTTATGTCTAAGGTAATGAGGTAACTATGCAAATAATTGGTGGCCACACAGACCATGATTAAGGAGGCGTTGCAACCAATTCCCCCGGTAAAAATTTGGGAGGAACTGTCAGTGCTACAGAAACAAGAAGTAAAGGAGTTTCTGCAGAAAAATAGAAGGAGGTTTTCTGACCTACCAGGCCGTACCCACCTGATAAAACATCACGTGAGAACTAGTGATGGACGAACATTGGCCGGGATGTTTCACGAAAACGCGCTCGCGATGAAATGTTCAAGAACCGTGCGTTCGCGGCGTGCCCCATTCACTTTAATGGCAGGCGAACCTGAAAAACCTTCAGGTCATATTTGCAGCCACCAAATACTTACTAGAAGTGCACAAATGGTCCCACAACATGGACAGTGACATACCAGAGGGGGATCAATGGCAAAATTCCCACAAAAAATATGCATTTTAAATCATGGGCCATTTTTATGTGTCTTAAAGGAAAAATGTCAAAAATGTGCCCTGCTGGAGCCTAGAAATTTTTTATTTTAGGCCACGGAAGTACAGGCCCCAAAAATTAGGCATTCTCCTGGCAGAAAAGAACAAGTGATTATGTGGCTGGAGGTAAATTAGACGGTCAGTGGATAACGATCTTACTGTAGGCCAGTACAGGCCCCAAAAATTAGGCATTCACCTGACAGAAAAGGCCTTTTATGCCGCTGTATGTATATAAGACAAGGACCATTCTTTGTTCTGGGTGGTGGCGGATATGTGTGGGCTGGTATGAGGAAATTCAATTACACGTGGTCGTCACAGGTGTTGAATTCCTCTGAGATCATGCCTGTTGTGAGCTAGGCCTGTGCGCTTATCAGTCATGATCCCCCCTGCTGCGCTAAACGTCCTTTCGGATAGGACACTCGACGAGGGGCAAGCCAAGGCATGCCAGTTCCATGGCAAATTGTGCCAGCTCTGGCCACAGGTCAAGCCTGCACACCTAGTAGTCAAGGGGTTCCTCGCTTCTCAGAGTGTCTACATCGGCCGTTAACCCGATGTAGTCGGACACCTGTCAGTCTAGGCGGTCACTGAGGCTGGATCCAGAGGGCAGCTGTCGATGGGTTGGCTGCAAGAATGATCTCATATCCGAAGTGACCAACATATCTTCAAACCGTCCTCTTCTTGCAGGCGCGGTAGCATTGGTATCCGCACCTGTTTCGCTGTGGGTGGATTGCAGCATCTCTCACAGCAAGGCCTGGAAATGCTGCATTCTGCCAGCCCTCTGTGAAGCTGGTAACATGTCCGCCATTTTGTGTTTGTACCAGGGGTCTAAGTACGTTGCCACCCAGTACTGGTTCTTGCCCTTTATGCTTTTTATACGGGGGTCCCTCTTCAAACACTGGAGCATGAAGGCCCCCATTTGCACTAAATTGGAAGCGGTGGAGCGCTCTGGCTCCTGCTCATTGCCCAGGAGAATGTCGTCCTCGGTCTCCTCCCCCATCCACGGACAACACCAGGGATCCCCAAAAAGTTTAAAGTCCCCTTCAAAGCCTGTTCTTCTTGCTCCTCCTTTCTCCTCCCCCCAGGCACCATCCTCCTCTGACTCCTCTTCAGACTCTGCTGACTGTCTCAGATGGAGTAGCCACCCCTGGGAATTCATTCAGCATTGTGACTTCCTCTTCTTCCAGCTTCTGCTCCTCAACAGCTTGATCAATGACACAACACAATGCACGCTCCACAAAGAAGGCGTAAGGTACGATGTCACTGATGGTGCCCTGGCTGCGATTGACCAGTTTGGTGATCTCCTCAAATGGCCGCAGAAGTCTGCATGCGTCACGCATGAGCAGCCACAGATGAAAAGAAACCAAGCTCCCCAGAACCTGTCATGCTGCAGAGTTCCCACAGGTAGTCATTAACGGCACGAAGCTGCTGGAACAGCCTATCAAGCATATACAAGGTGAAGTTCCAGTGCGTCGGGCTGTCACAAATCAGATGTCTGACGGGCAGGTGATGTCGCCGCTGAACGCTATGGCCGTGTAAGATCTTCTAAAATGGCCAGAAATTTTCCTGGCCTGCTGCAAGACGTCCTGGACCCAAGGTATTTTGCAATGAACGAATTGCTGCATGACTAAGTTCAGGACGTGTGCCATGCATGGCATGTGTGTCATTTTGCACTGTTTCAGCGCGCTCATCAGATTGGTACCGTTGTCGCACACCACTTTACCAACTGTCAAATTCAGCGGGGTTAGACACTGATCGGCTTGTGAACACAGAGTTGAATGCAGTGCAGGACAGGTGTGGCTCTTGGCTTCCAGGCACAACAGCTGCAGCACAGCATGGCAACGTCTCACCTGGCACGTCGAATAGGTTCTGGGGAGCTTGGGGGGTACAGCGCAGCGAAAGAGGCGGTAGCAGTGGAAAAAGAGGAGTCAGCCGAGGAGGAGATGGTGGATGGAGTAGGAGTAGGAGGAGGAGAAGAAGAGGCAAGCCTGCATGCAATCCGTGGCGGTAACACCAAATCCACACGGTGCCACGGGTTACATGCTTGACGACGGTCAGAATGTTCACCCAGTGGGCAGTAAAAGTTATGTACCTTCCCTGCCCGTGTTTTCTAGAGCACGTGTCTGTGGTCAGATGTAGCTTGGCACCGACACCGTCTACAAGAGATATATTCACTTGCAGCTGTACGTGGCCATATAGATCTGGGATACCCTTCTGGGAAAAATATTTCCTTCCTGGGACTCTACATTGTGGTTTGCCAATCGCCACTAATTTTCTAAAGTCCTCCGAGTCCACCAGTTTATATGGCAGTAGTTGGCAGGCTAGCAGTTCCGACAAGCCAGCGGTCAGCCGTTGGGCAAGAGGGTTATCTGGTGTCATCAACTTTTTACGCTCGAACATTTGGGCCACGGAAGCCTGCCTTTTGCCAGACAAACATGACGATGGCATGGTGGAAGTTAGAGTGGAGGAAAAATGGAAAGAGAGAGGATAAGGAGAAGAGGCAGGACATGGAGCGCCGGGAGTGTAGTTTTGTGGGTTCTGACAGCGTTGGTCCCACTGGCTTCGGTGATGGGAGGCCAGGTTCCTTCTTAAGGCGGTTGTCCCTAGGTGAGTGTTGGGCTTACCGCGATTTATTCTTTGATAGCACAGGCTGCAGATGGGGACACCCCTTTGCTCGGTTTTCCTTCTTTTGAGGGATATCTGGCTTTTACTGTGTTGAAGACCCATAACTGGGCCTCCACGGTTATTTTGCATATTATTGTTTCCGAGGGAGCTTTGCACTTTGGATTGCTGTGTCGAGACTCTTAAATGAGGCTCCACAGTGTTTTCTGTAGATGGTCTCCCTAAGATCAGCTATTGTTTTGTTTGGACAGGCTGCAGATGGCAACACTATTGTCAGCAGCTGGCACGTTAAAAAACGCCCACACTGCGGAGCCATGTGTCGGCATCCTGGGAGCGCAAGATGTGACCATGCATGGTGGAACGCTCGCTCCAGATACATTTGCAGTCTACTTTTTGCCTCCTGTGCACTGCAAGTTCTGCCTGCTTCTTCTTCTTCGCCCTATCTGCTGCTCTGTCTCTCCCTCTGAACTCCCCTCCTCTTCATCTCCTGTGGGCACCCATCTACACATCATCATCGTCACCTTCACCACCACGGACATTAGAGATCTCGGAGTAGGCAGCAACAGCAGGGACCACCCTCCTTGGGCTGATATGGGTGCTGTCGTCAGACCGCTGGGTGGCGGCCATTGCTACCTCCTCTTCCTCATCCGATGCCAAGAATGGCTGCGCATCGGTAAGGTCTGGGAATGGATTGGAAAATAATTCCTCTGACTTGAGTAGAGGAGCTATGGTGAGGGTGGTGTCTTTGGGGGTGCACACAACAGAGAGGAGGAGGGTGCAGATATAGAGGATGAGGAGGGTGCAGAAGCGGAAAGCTAAGTGAGCCACTCAACCAACTCTGTTGTGTCCTTTGATGTAATTGCATGCACCTTATCCAACTTCCCACTTATGCTCTGGCCTGGTGCACCTGCCCAACCCCTACCACCCCTGCGGAAGAGCCTGTCTCTTCCTCTGCCTGTCATTTTCAAAATTACCCTGTGCCAAAGTCTATAGAGAAGAGCAGTATTTGTGGAAGCAGGTATATTGCAGGCCTCAATCAGTATTTGGTGGAAGCTGGTATATTAAACCCCTGAATCATTATTTTGTGGAAGCAGGTGTATCGCAGGCCTCAATCAATATTTGGTGGAAGCATGTACAGTCGTGGCCAAAAGTTTTGAGAATTACATAAATATTGGAAATTGGAAAAGCTGCTGCTTACGTTTTTATAATAGCAATTTGAATATACTCCAGAATGTTATGAAGAGTGATCAGATGAATTGCATAGTCCTTCTTTGCCATGAAAATTAACTTAATCCCAAAAAAACCTTTCCACTGCATTTCATTGCCGTTATTAAAGGACCTGCTGAGATCATTTCAGTAATCGTCTTGTTAACTCAGGTGAGAATGTTGACGAGCACAAGGCTGGAGATCATTATGTCAGGCTAATTGGGTTAAAATGGCAGACTTGACATGTTAAAAGGAGGGTGATTGTAACGGTCACGTACACACACACACAGGGGGAGGGAAGTGACCACTGCGCTCCACCCTCACCCCTGGCCCTGCCTACTTGCCTCGCGAGTCCTAATGACAGGGGACAACTGGACGGCAATCCCTAGCTTGGAATAAGTGCAGGGATGACAGACAGACAAACAACAGAACGTGAACGGACCGAGTCAATACCAGGAAATCTACAAAGTACAAATGGAGCAAGCAGAGAATAGTCAGGAGAAGCCGGGGTCATAAATACCAGGAGAGTCGTGAAGTACCAAAGGAGTCAGCAGAGGTTCATCAGGAGTTCAGCAGGGGGTCAGTACGCCAGGAAAGACAAAATCGCAGGTGGAACCTAAATTAACAGGCAACCTGTGGCCAGCAGGCTGCCTGTATTTATAGTGGGGAGTGAGGGTCATGTGACGTGGCCAGCGTCACATGACCGACAGACCAACCAGTCGAGCACCGAGTGATCAGCTCGGTGTTCAAGGCAGACTAGGAGCAGGGAGCCACCCAGCTAGTAAAGCCGCCCTGGGAATGAGGTCAAACACAGATCCTCATTCCCAAAGCTAAGCAACAGTTCTGCGGGCAATGGGGGACCGAGTGCACCTTCGGAACCCCGTTACAGTGATGCTTGAAATCATTGTTCTTCCATTGTTAACCATGGTGACCTGCAAAGAAACGCGTGCAGCCATCATTGCGTTGCATAAAAATGGCTTCACAGGCAAGGATATTGTGGCTACTAAGATTGCACCTCAATCAACAATTTATAGGATCATCAAGAACTTCAAGGAAAGAGGTTCAATTCTTGTTAAGAAGGCTTCAGGGCGTCCAAGAAAGTCCAGCAAGCACCAGGATCGTCTCCTAAAGAGGATTCAGCTGCGGGATCGGAGTGCCACCAGTGCAGAGCTTGCTCAGGAATGGCAGCAGGCAGGTGTGAGCGCATCTGCACGCACAGTGAGGCAAAGACTTTTGGAAGATGGCCTTGTGTCAAGAAGGGCAACAAAGAAGCCACTTCTCTCCAAAAAAAACATCAGGGACAGATTGATCTTCTGCAGAAAGTATGGTGAATGGACTGCTGAGGACTTGGGCAAAGTCATATTCTCCGATGAAGTCTCTTTCCAATTGTTTGGGGCATCTGGAAAAAGGCTTGTCCGGAGAAGAAAAGGTGAGCGCTACCATCAGTCCTGTGTCATGCCAACAGTAAAGCATCCTGAGACCATTCATGTGTGGGGTTGCTTCTCATCCAAGGGAGTGGGCTCACTCACAATTTTGCCCAAAAACAAAGCCATGAATAAAGAATGGTACCAAAACACCCTCCAACAGCAACTTCTTCCAACAATCCAACAACAGTTTGGTGAAGAACAATGCATTTTCCAGCACGATGGAGCACCGTGCCATAAGGCAAAAGTGATAACTAAGTGACATTTTGGGTCCATGGCCTGGAAACTCCCCAGATCTTAATCCCATTGAGAACTTGTGGTCAATCCTCAAGAGGCGGGTGGACAAACAAAAACCCACTAATTCTGACAAACTCCAAGAAGTGATTATGAAAGAATGGGTTGCTATCAGTCAGGAATTGGCCCAGAAGTTGATTGAGAGCATGCCCAGTCTAATTGCAGAGGTCCTGAAAAAGAAGGGCCAACACTGCAAATACTTACTCTTTGCATAAATGTCATGTAATTGTCGATAAAAGCCTTTGAAACGTATGAAGTGCGTGTAATTATATTTCACTACATCACAGAAACAACTGAAACAAAGATCTAAAAGCAGTTTAGCTTCAAACTTTGTGAAAACGAATATTTGTCATTTTCAAAACTTTTGGCCACGACTGTATATCAACCCCCTTAATCAGTATTTTGTGGAAGCTGTTGTATCGCAGGCAGGAGCGTAGCTATAGAAGAAGCAGGGGAAGCGGCTGCTTTGGGGCCCTGACCCAAAAGGGGCCCATCCATGAGGTGGAGGACTAAAAGATTTTGTCTGGGCCCCCTCAACAGTATTACACAATAAAATTATATACAGTGACAGTACAGAAGTAGATTACACAAAGAGAATGGCGTAAAGCCGCAGTAAAGGCCCCTCAAAAGAGCTTAACTCAGAAACTAAATAGAAAACCTACAAAAGAGCACTGAAAGCTGATGAACTATAGAAATATTGTTTTATTGGGTACATAATTAAAAGCATATATGGAGATGACAGACAAATGCACGAAGTGCAGCACAATCCTGGGAGAGCTGGTAGAGTACAAAAATGGTAAAAAGACAGAAGTGACCCGGGTAGGGATATATCTGAATAAGGCAAAGTTACCATGTAAAATATATGTTAAAGGGATGCCCACTATTGATGGGAATATGCATGATCTCGTCAAATATAAAGTGCAAGTGCAAGCTTATATATAAGCAAAAAAGAGGAGAAATAACCCCTCAATGTGGGTCCCTAAACACATATATATATATATACCTATTCAAGTGGTCTAAGCGGGTAAATAAAGTGCATGTGCAGATCACATAACAGTTTGTAAGAGAAAACACTTGGTAAGTGTTTGATCAAAAAACACAAGACAACCGCAGAAGTTTAACAGGTAAGTAAATGAACAGGAATGAGGTCACATACCGTGTGTAAAATGATGGTAAGTCCACAGGAAGACTGCACACCCCGACGCGCGTTTCGATTTGAAACCTTCCTCTGGGGGTACGATATATATGTGTTTAGGGACCCACATTGAGGGGTTATTTCTCCTCTTTTTTGCTTATATATAAGCTTGCACTTGCACTTTATATTTGACGAGATCATGCATATTCCCATCAATAGTGGGCATCCCTTTAACATATATTTTACATGGTAACTTTGCCTTATTCAGATATATCCCTACCCGGGTCACTTCTGTCTTTTTACCATTTTTTGTACTCTACCAGCTCTCCCAGGATTGTGCTGCACTTCGTGCATTTGTCTGTCATCTCCATGTATGCTTTTAATTATGTACCTAATAAAACAATATTTTTATAGTTCATCAGCTTTCAGTGCTCTTTTGTAGGTTTTCTATATACAGTGACAGTATAGACCGTGTAGAAAACGGATGGAACAGCTGCCGGGCCTGGCCTGAGAGAGCGATCTTTAGTATGAAAGGATGGGGTTGCGAAAATATTACTGGGGGAGGGGGGCCCCATTCAAAATTTGCTGTGGGGCCCAGTCATTTCTAGCTACGCCACTGATCACAGGTCTCAATCAAAATTTCATGGAAGCAGGTATATCAATCCCCTTAATCAGTATTTTGTGGAAGCAAGTATATCGCACCCCTCAATCAGTATTTTTTGGAAACAGGTATATAGTACCTATTAATCAATATTTGGTGGAAGCAGGTATATCGCACCGCTCAATCAACATTTGGTTGAAGCAGTTATATCACACCCCTCAATCTGTATTCTGTGGAAGCAGGTATATAGAACCCCTTAATCAGTATTTTGTGGAAGCAGGTATAGCGCACCCCTCAATCTGTATTTTGTGGAAGCAGGTTTATTAAACCACTTAATCAGTATTTTGCGGAAGTAGGTATATTTCAGACCTCAATCAGTATTTGGTGGAAGCAGGTATATCAATCCCCTTAATCAGTATTTTGTGGAAGCAGGTGTATCGCAGGCCTCAATCAATATTTGGTTGAAGCAGGTATATCAATCCCATTAATCAGTATTTTGTAGAGGCAGGTATATAGAACCTGTGCCGAATATCATACCCCGACTGACGTCAGACCTCAAATACGTAGAGCCAGCGAGATACGGTATAGTCACTGGTTACCAATGCGTGACGTTATGCCGTCCCTGAGGAGCAGGTGAGGTCAGCTTGGTACAGTGTCCACAGACTCCTCCTGTCAAAAAACGGTCACAGAGAGGCAACAAGCTGAGGGAGCCTTTTCACTGCCCCAGTGAAAGATCGCTTCCTCAGCACGGGAAGACTGCCACCAGCTTCTCATTATATAAGCCCGATCCGCTAACAGGATTATATAGGGTGAGAAACCAGCCCGCAGTAGCGTATAACTAGGCCGAAAGACGGCCCGGTAAGCCTCCTCCCTGAGGATGATTTTGATCACCTTTACCCTTCCTCCCTTCTGTGCACAGGGGGTTTGGTTCCTTTCTTTCTGGGTGACAGCTCTCTATTATGGCTGTATTTATTTCTAATTAGCTCCCTACATGCTTGGGTCTTCCTAGAGGAGAGAGAACATTAAAGGGGAACCGCCCCAAAAGAAGAAATGTTCCTTATGTAAAAAGGGGCTCTCTGCTTCTTCCAAAAAATCTCTGTGCCCAAGATGTATTAACAGAGTGGTCTCTGAAGAAACTCCTTCCCTGATTGACAGCTTAAGATCCCTAATTGAAGAGGAAGTTGGTGCGGCAGTTGAAGCAAAACTTTCTGCCGTCCCTCCTAAAGCCTCCACTTCTAAATCCTTTATTTTCGGAGGAGCAGGCTTCTGATTTTGATGAAGGGGAAACTTCTTCTGACACGGACTCTCAGAGAATACTTCAGGACGTCCGCTTTGTTCCATTGAGGATACTGAATCTCTGTTTAAAACCTATCAGAGCAACGATGAATTTGGAGGAACCCAAAGAGCCTCTCTCTGTCCAGGACCAAATTGTCACGGGGTTCCGAAGGTGCGCTCGGTCCCCCATTTCCCGCAGAACTGTTGCTTAGCTTTTGGAATGAGGTTCTGTGTTTGACCTCATTCCCAGGGCGGCTTTACTAGCTGGGTGGCTCCTTGCTCCTAAGTCTGCCTTGAGCGCCGAGCTGATCACTCGGTGCCCGACTGGTTGGTCTGTCGGTCATGTGACGCTGGCCACGTCACATGACCCTCACTCCCCACTATAAATACAGGCAGCCTGCTGGCTACAGGTTGCCTGTTAATTTCTAGGTTCCTGGCTATTTGTTGGACTGCTGAATACTTACCTGATCCTGTTCCTTGACCATCCTTTTGCCTGATCCTCCTGTACTGCGCATCCGTCCTGGTATTGTGACCTCGGCTCCCACCTGACTACTCTCTTAGGACTCCTCTTGTACTTCTCTGCTCTCCTGGTATTTATGACCCCGGCTTCTCCTGACAATTCTCTGCTTGCTCCATTTGTACTTTGCAGCTTTCCTGGTATTGACTCGGTCCGTTCACGTCCTGTTGTTTGTCTGTCTGTCATCCCTGCACTTACTCCAAGTTAGGGATTGCCGTCCAGTTGTCCCCTGTCATTAGGACTCGCGAGGCAAGTAGGCAGAGCCAGGGGTAAGGGTGGAGCGCAGTGGTCACTTCCCTCCCCCCTGTGTGTGTGTGTACGCGACCGTTACACAAATGTTTTGGGTGCTTGCGGACAGGAAGAAACAAGTTTTTCCTGTTCACAGTAATATTAAGACTCTTATACAAAATGAGTGGAGGGATCCGGAAAAGAGGCAGTCGACTTCTAAAATGTTTAAGAGGAAGTAACCTTTTGCTGAGGAAGATTCCAGTTCTTGGGACAAACCTCCTGAAGTCGATGCTCCGGTAGCAAGGATTTCCAAGAAATCCTCTCTGCCATCTTTAAAAAGACCTGGGAGTCATCCACGGCCACGTTAAGACCTGGAATATCAGCCACCTACACAGTAACAACTCTGTCGTTGTGGTTGGGCAAACTTGAGTAGCACATTGAGTCTGTTACTCCCAGGGAAGACATCATTGCTTTCATCTCTATGCTTAAACAGACCTAAAATTTTCTGGCAGACGCCTCAGTAGACATTGTAAAGCTATCAGCTAAAATGGCAGCATTATCCAATGCTTCCCACAAGGCGATTTGGTTGAGATCATGTTCAGGGGATGCAGCGTCTAAAAATAGATTGTGTTCTCTACCATGTGAAGGCGAATGTGTGTTTGGTACTGCCTTAGACGACATATTAGAAAAGGCCTCTGACAGGAAAAAGGGGCTTCCCACGGAGTCAAAATTCTTTCACCAAAGACGCTCCTTTCGCCCCCAAAAACGTGCTAGATTTGACCAGAAGAAAAAAAGACCCAATTCCTGGCAATCATCTAAAAGGAAAAATAGAGGTTTCCTATTCAACTCTGACAAATCCGCCCGTCCTTCCTCCCAATGACGCCAGAAGTCCGGTGGGGGGAAGGCTGAAGCATTTCAGTTCTGCCTGGGAAAGAATCCGTGCCTCTCCATAGAGATGGCCTTGCGGTTCGCCCGGCGGTCGTTTCGCAGTGATTTTTGCGTGTTCGTGATTCGCCGAACATGCGAACATATGGAGAAATTCGCTCCCGCCATATTCTTTTACATTGTGAAGAACTTTGACCCATGACACATCCATCAGGTGGTACAGGACAGCCAATTGAGACATTTCAGCACATGGACATACCCCCTACCTTATAAATAAACCTGATCTGGCCGCCATTTTACATTAAGTGTTTTGCCAGTGTAGGTAGAGGTTGCTGTGTGGAGCAGGGACAGGCTGTTGGGGACACTAAGAGGGGTGCGATATACTTATAATATACTTTTATAATGAGTCAAAAACACATAGATCTATATAGTGATCACCTGGAAGTCAGGGGCCTAGGGGCTTACTAGGGCCATTTTTATATAGGGTAAGGTTCCGGACGGGGTCGCTCTTATCAGGGCGAGTGGTCTGTGGTTAGGCTATCAGGGCCAGAATAGCACCCCCCTGTAGGGCAATATCAGGGACAGTTCTTTGCCCACCCTGTCCTTCAATACCACATCATCATCTAGCCCAGGGATGGATATTTTTTTGCTTTCCCTCCTGGATTCATCAATGTGCACTGGAACCCCCCAGATTGTGGTAGGACATATGGTTTCTGATTTGGTGCTGCCGAGCACCTCATTTAGTGCCGCCGAGCACTTGTTATTGCCTACCACATCTATGCTTTTTGGTTAACTTTAATAATTTCATTTATTTTCATTTTGAGGGATATCTTTTCCATTCACACGTCCGCAAAATGGGTCCACATCCGTTCCGCAAAATTGCGGAACGGATGCGGACCCATTTTGCGGATGTGTGAATGGAAAAGATATCCCTCAAAATGAAAATAAATGAAATTATTAAAGTTAACCAAAAAGCATAGATGTGGTAGGCAATAACAAGTGCTCATCGGCACTAAATCAGGTGCTCGGCAGCACCAAATCAGAAACCATATGTCCTACCACAATCAGGGGGTTCCAGTGCACATTGATGAATCCAGGAGGGAAAGCAAAAAAATGCAGACCCATTCATTTTCAATGGGGCCGGAATGTGCTGTCCGCATCCGCGGATCCGCACTTCCGCATCTGTGCTTCCGTTTCCGCAAAAAAATAGAACATGTCCTATTCTTGTCCGCAATTGCAGACAAGATTAGGCATTTTCTATTATAGTGCCGGCGATGTGCGATCCACAAATTGCGGAATGCACATTGCCGGTGTCCGTGTTTTGCGCATCCGCAAAACACTTACGGACGTGTGAATGGACCCTCATAGTAAAATTATTAAAGGTTACGTTTTATCTTCATGTATATTCTAATGGATTGCCTTCCTTATACAATGTTATAATATACTTTCTATGTTATAAAGTATATTATAGTGCATTTGTATTGTGCGGCAGTTGTGTGCGGTTCTGCTGTGATACTGCAGGTATATAGAGGGACAAGCATTATTGGAACAAATAATTTCTACTGGTGTGATAAACCAGTCGTCCCCCAAAAAAACAGATTGAAGCGGGGTGTTATATATCAATATACTTTCTTTATAGTGCATTTGGGTACTGTATAGTGCATTTGCGCATGCGCGTACGCAAAAATTATATTGCCGATATTTTGCATTGAAAACCAAAATGAATGGAGATCGCAAATTCGAATAATACATCTGGTATGTCACTGTCCATGTTGTGGGACTATTTGTGCACTTCTAGTAATTATTTCTTGTCTGCAAATATGAGCTGAAGGTTTTTCAGGTTCGCCTGGCATTAAAATGAATGGGACCCGCAGCGAACTTGCGGTTCGCGAACATTTGATCGCGTTCGCGAACCGCCCAGGCAGATGTTCGTCCATCACTACCTCTCCATTGGTGCTCTCAACCATAATCGTGGGGGACCGTTTAGAATTCTTGCAAGTCCCTCCAGACAGGTATCTAGAAAACTTAAATTTAAAAGGAGAAAATCAGGAAGCAATGGACCACAGATCTCGCTACTTCTGCAGGAAGATTCCATAGTACAAGTCCCTATAGAAGAATAAGGGAAGGGCTTTTACTCCTCAATCTTCCTGATCAAGAAGCCAAATGGTTCCCCTCGGGCAATAATAAATCTCAGGAATCTAAACAGGTACATAGTGTACAGGAAATTCTAAATGGAATCAGTAAGGTCTGTAATCAATCTCCTGTCAAAAGACTGGTTCATGGTCACGATAGACCTTTCAGATGCCTATGACCATGTGCCAATTCACATGGATTACCAGAAATATTTGAGAATGGCAGTATGGTTCAAGGGAAGATTACATAATTTTCAATTTCAAGTTCTGCCGTTCGGTCTGTGCTTAGCACCAAGAATCTTTGCAAAGATTTTAGCTGTTGTAGCAAAGTTCTTCAATCTGGCAGGAATCTTACTGAAATCTTACTTAGACGACTTCCTAATTTCACCTCCGACTGAGAATCACCTGCATGTTCAACTTCAGGCGGTGTTAGACACCCTTTCAGATCTGGCTTGGATCATAAATCTTCAGAAGTCTTGTCTTCTTCCCGAGCAGAAGAGAATATACTTAGGAGTACTTCTAGACTCTCATCAGATGTCTTCTTTCCTTCCCTTACAAAAACAGGAAGATTTGATTCAGAAGATTCTAAAGTTTCAGCGGTTACACATATCCTCAATCAGGGAAATTATGACAATTCTGGGCCTCATGACCTCCACCATTCTGTAAGTGGTCGCAAGCCTTGAAAGGGTTCTTCAGTCTTTCCTGTTACAGGCCTGGGACAAGAAGCAGACGTTTTTAAACAAGAGAGTAAAAGTTCCAGAAGGGGTAAAGTTCTTTTTATCATGGTGGAACACACGGGAAAATCTGTCCCGAGGAGTAGAGAGGCGGCAGACAAATCAGATAGTAATTACAACCGACGCGAGCAAGCAGGGTTGGGGAGCACACATGAACGGTACCATGAAACAAGGTTTATGGCAGGCGGATATGGAGCGGGCATCTTCCAACATGCGGGAACTGAGTGCGGTTTGGCAAGCCCTAAAAGCCTTTGCTCCCTCGGTCCGGTTAAGCAATGCAAGAATTCTTTCAGACAACACCACCACTGTAGCTTATCTAAACAAGAGCGGGGGGGGGGGGGGGGGGGACGAGAAGTAATTCTCTCTGTGATGGCAAAGAACATCTTTGTCTGGGCTGAAGAAGATTTGTTGTCCCTTTCTGCCGTGCATGTAAAAAGAAAGGAAAATCTAGTGGCGGATTTTCTGAGCAGGGAAACGCTAAAAGAACGGGAATGGAGTCTGAATCCAGTGGTGTTCAGTCAGATTTTTGCGAGATTGGGACTTCCAAGGATCGACTTGTTTGCTTCAAGGAAGAACAAAAAGGTGGGAAAGTTCTATTCTCTGTCCCTCTAGAATCAGCCTCTACAAGTAGACGCTCTGTCAGTTCCTTGGCCCAGGGATCTCCTTTACGCCTTTCCTCCATTCCCTCTAATTCCCAAGGTGTTGACAAAGATCATAGAAGAAAAAGCTCAAGTCATCTTGATAGCACCGTTCTGGCCCAGGAGGACTTGGTTTCCTGTACTGAAGAATTTAGCGAGAGAAGATTACTGGACTCTTCCTCTCCGGCCAGATGTCTTATCTCAGGGTCCGGTCCTGCATCCCAAAGTTCCTCAGCTCCATCTGATGGCCTGGAGACTGAGAGAGCCATCTTAAAAAGGAAGGGCCTTTCAGATGCAGTCATCAACACTCTTATGCGGAGCAGAAAATCGGTGACTTCGAAAATTTGCCTGAGAACCTTGGGAAGCCTTTTTACATTTCGTGAAACACACCTGGGACCCCTACATGGTTCCAAAGGTCAGATTGATCCTGGACTTCCTGCAAGCAGGCTTTGACATGGGTCTGAGAGCGGTTTCTGAAAGAAAGAAGTTGTTCCAGAACCTGGACGTGAGGAGAAGTGTTCTTCAATACCTAGAATTGACTAAAAACCTCAGGAAGTCAAATCAACTGCTGATTCAGTATCTCAGACTAAATCAGGGGAATGCGACAAGCAAGGCATTTATAGCTCGGTGGATTAAGTCTTGTATTGTTTTCTCTGACTAAATCGGGGGAATGCGACAAGCAAGGCATTTATTGCTCAGTGGATTAAGTCTTTCTATTGTTTTTTGTTATGACAAGAGGGGAATTTCACCTCCTTCTGGAATAAAGGCTCATTTCACCAGAGCATTGGCCGCATCTTGGGCTGAAGGCGCCTCTGCTTCTCTTGAGGACATTTGTCGGGCTGCCACCTGGTCGAGTCCGTGTACCTTCTTTAGACACAATAAATTAGATGACTTTGCCAGCAAAGACTTATCTTTTGTCAGGAAGGTTTTGTCTGCTGTAGTGCCCCCCTGATTGTTATTCCTCCAGTAGTGTTGAGTGCGAATATTCGAATAGCAAATTTTAATCGCGAATATCGGCACTTCGTGAATTCGCAAATATTTGTTTAACACAGTAAACATCAGGTGATAATCACTACCTTCTTCTAGCTTGTGGGCCAATGAGAAGGTTTTGTCACAGCTTAGCAACATCCCTAGCAACCAATAGAAAAGTTGCCTACCCCTTACTATTACCAAAAATTCGCAAGCACAAATATATTGGAGCACTCTACCTGCATATAAAGCTATTCTAATCTTCTGCCGTACCAGCCATTTTCTCCAGTCTCAGGAAACTTATACCAGCTTGAAAAATGTAGCATAAGTGACCCCCGCCTGTATTTCGTGCGCATTACGCGAATATTACATTGACGATTTTCGCAATCAAGAATATAATCTCAAATTTGCAAATATATGACAAATATTCTACAAAATATTCATGAAATATCGGAAAATTCGAATATTGCCCCTGCCGCTCATCACTATCCTCCAGGTGGTGCCCTTGTGGAGGCGTGGGGAAAAGAAGATAATTACTCTTACCGGTAATTGGATTTTCATTTAGCCTCCACAACGGCATGAGGAATTCCCGACCAATTATTCTCTATAACAGATAGTTTTTTCTGTTGATTTCATATAACTAGATCAAGTTATGTTTTTTTTGTTATGTTTAAACATTATTAAATGATGGCATATACTTCTGAGTCCTAGGTTATTAACTGGAGAAGGTAAGAGTCTTTTATTGCCTGATCTCACAGTTGTTTCCTGTCCCTAAGAAGGAGGGTTACCCTCCAGGTGGTGCCGTTGTGGAGGCTAAAGTAAAATCCAATTACTGATAAGAGTAATTATCATCTTTTCCACCTGATTGGAAAAGTAATCTCTTGAAAGTACAGGCCTTAATAGACTCCAGTAGTGATACGGGCCTAACCATAAACCCTGAGAAGTGTGCAGTAGGTCTAGAGGAAGCAAAATACCTGGGCTACATTATTGGTAAAGGGCTGGTTAAACCCCAGGTCAATAAAGTAGAGGTAATACAGAACTGGAAAAAGGCTTATAGATAATCTAGAATTAGGTCACCTATATTCATCAAGTACAAAAGAAGGTTGGAGTGGTGATCTTAGTTAAAACGTAACTTCTAATTGTTCTAAGGATAGAAAAAAGTCCCTAAATTTAAACAAAAGATATATAGTGCACACTTATACATTTAGTAATTGGTACACGGCGGCACCTGAAAATTTAACCGGTTGTCCTACCGTAACCCAGGTGTCTTCCAGTCTTTGTAGATATTCAGGAGATGTTGATCTTACTGAAAAAAATTTTTGGGCAGGAACCAGACGTGGATGATGGCGGGCTCTAAGTCCCTGTTTCACCCTAGGATAGGGGTACTACCATATCCCTGGCGTCCTAACCACGGAGCACCCGTCCTAAAAAGAATGACCCCGTCCGGAACCTTACCCTTACGCTACTTGGCCCTGTTGTGCCCTAGTGCAGCTGATCCCTACATGCATGTTTCATGTAACAATCATCAGGGGTAGTGTTGTGCAATCTAGCAGGGCATGAATCACATAGAGTGTTTAATCCAGATGATTCTATATAGTTAACACTGAGGATATTCAGGTGTAACAAAGTAGAGGATACTTAAAATAAATACAAATGGTAGGCCCATGGTGTGGGGCCCATTGAGTATCAGGGCGAACGCAGGCCTAAAAGATATAAAGCTAAATATATTACAGGGAGGTCTGTTGATGTGCAGCTCCTTGCTATACAGGGGATCCCCAGGTGCAATCCAGCTGGGATTGTTAGTGGGGAAAAAAGCCCATCCCAGGCTGTCAGTCTGGGGAGTTATGCCTGGAAAAGCCTGGGAAGCTGCCTGGCTTGCTAGCTATTGAAGCCAGTTTCCCTGTGTGTGACCTGCGCTCAGTAGGTGAGCTAGAGACAACTTTTGTGTTAGTTAGAGCCCAGACAGGCAGGAGTTTATTTTGTTTTGCTTATGTTTTTGGTGGTGCTAGAACCTCACCTCACCCAGTGAGTTATAACTGGGAAGGAATCACCTGTCTTTGCCGAGGTGCCTAAAAATAAAGCACAGTTTGGACATTAAATCCGTTGTCTGAGAAGGAATCTGTCATCGCCGCCCTACTTGAGAGAGCAAACCCTTACAATATGTATACACCAGAATGTTATCCACAACTTTTCAGTTGCGCTGTCACTTTGTCATATTTCAAGGTTTCCAAAACGTGTTCCTTAGCGGTTGCAGATAGTGTTTAAACACATACCATGTTATGGCAAAAAGACAGTGGCTTGTTTGGACCGAGCTTTCAAAAATTTGGTCTCAAAGGGGCAGATCCCTGCCCCTGTTTATACACACGTTGATGTCAGAAGAAAGAGAGGTTTTTTTATAAGCAACCAAAAATAATGCCTTAACAGGGGCAGAATGCCTGCCCGTATTTATACACGCACAAGTGTTAATTGTCCCAAAGAACAATCCTGGCAAAACCTCTCTTTTAGGCAGTATCAGACTGGGCTGTCTAGGGCCCACCAGTAAAATTTATTTTGGGGGCCCACCAAATGGATACATCAAAATAGTACCTGCTCACACAGCAGCAGACAGTAGCAAGACATTACAAGATGATTTATTATGAGTAGAGATGACCAAATTTTTTGAAAAAATTGGGTTTGCGGCGACTCACATAAAAAAATAGCTATTTTCTGGGTGCAGAGAGCCTTTATAGTAGTACACTGTGCCTTGCAGTAACACACATAGGGAGTCTGCTGTGTTAGTGAAATTATACTGTGAGTCAGTATGACATGCAGATGACAGGCGTTGCTCTTAGAATCACTGCACACTTCACTTATTTGGGCAGTAACGGGGCCAAAAGTGACCAAATAACTCAAGTATGAACTCAGCCTTACAGGTTGATGTTAGCGCCAAGAAGAAGCACACTCCTTTTACACCGTCGTCAGCTGAGTCCACATAGATGCCAACAGAACCTGTTCTATTAAACGCTTATACAAGTAGAGCCGCCGACAGAGTGGAGAGGGTGTCAGCAGTAAGTTTATGTTGATGTCACTGATTTTTTTGCCCTTCCTCTGATCTGTCAGAACAATAACCCCCCCAAAAATGGATCCTGTCTGTTGAGCATCCGCTTTACTCGGGCAGCATTTGGTCAGTAATCCATCAGTATTGCTAATGCCCCAAAAAAACAGGAGTGGATCCAAAACAGAGATGACACGTGAATGGAATATTTGCATGTCTTCTGTGCTTTGTATCCACTCCTGCTTTTGGCTACCAAATCACAAGCTAATTCTGATGGGACCCTACAGGCCTTACAGCTGCTACACAGACAGAATCCATTGTGTGTCTCTATTTTCCTGGATGAGGAGTCCACAAAGTGGCTCTATGACATAGTGGTGAGGTGGAAGCAGCATGACGAGACCACCGAGTGGGCCAATGACAGAGTCTGGAGATGGTGGCAGCATCAGGAGGCCACAGAGTGGCAAGGTGAGATAGTGTGGAGGTGGCAGCAGCATGAGGAGACCACAGAGTGGCAAGGTGACAGTGTGGAGGTGGGTGGCAATACCTGTACTCGCTAAAGATGGTAGGTGAAAGAAGGTTTGACATGGCATCAGATGTGTGGCATCAGGTGGGTAGCAGTATCAGAATAGTAGCTGAGGCAGGTAGCCAGAAGATACCGGTCTCTTTTGTCAAAGTGTTAGTGTGGCACCATGGATGATCTAGTCTCATGCATCAGGCATTGGTGGGTGGAAATCCTGGCTGATCCACGCCTGATTCATCTGTCTCTCCACATTTTTGGTGGACAGAAGAGTTCTTCTTGGGTTAACTAGAACTGGAACTGCAGAGGAACGTGAGCGCAGAGGGCCCCCCCAGTCAGACCTGCAAGAGTATGGACTATGGCGCAGATAGGCAGCAGCCAACTGACTACATAGGATGTCTCTATAGTGGTTCAGTTTGTCCTCCCTGTCAGTGGGTGTAAAAA
The DNA here is from genome assembly GCF_905171765.1 of Bufo bufo. NCBI lineage: Eukaryota > Metazoa > Chordata > Amphibia > Anura > Bufonidae > Bufo > Bufo bufo. Next base: position 381,914,924 of record NC_053390.1, read on the forward strand.
AGGCGCCCATTTTGGAACGGTAGCGAGGGTTCAACAAGGTGGAGAGCCGGAAGTCATCCCTCTGCCGAATGGTGACAATTCGGCTGTCACTACGCAAGCAAGTGAGCATACATCAAGCCATTTGTGCAGGTGACTCACAGGGACTCCCTGCATACTGTCACGGTGTGTCTGAATCCTCTGCCTCATCTTCCTCATCGCCCTGTAGCTCCTCTGGTTGCTCCTGCATCTCCACTCCTGTCACCTGTGTGTAAAAACCACCCATTTCGCTACACATTACCAATGTCCTCCTCCTCCTCGACGTAATTTGGTCCATACAGCAAAAGGAAGTCTACAATCACCCATCAATTTTCCCAAAAAAGGCTGTATCAAACACAAATTTCACCACTGAATGACAATGTAAATTCACCGCAGAACGGCTAATAACACGCACTTATTTTTTCTATTAATACACCACAACAATGGCAGTATAGCAATGTCGGTTCACTGCAGACAGGCTAATAAGACGTATTCTTTTTACTATTAATACACCCCAAAAATATAAATATAACAATTACAATTCACCTGTAAATGGCTGTAGTACAATGGAACAATGGAACCGCTGAACGGCAAATATTTATTTTTTGCCACTAATGCACATCAAAAAGGGCTTTAATTTTCTTACTTCACCTAATAAGCCTTTTTTCTTTTTCCCCACTAATACACGCCAAAAAGGGCTTTAGAACATTTAACTGCAATGCTGAACGGCAAATATATATTTTCTTTTTCCACTAACACACGCCACAAAAGGCTTTAGAACATATACTGTGCCTTGCAAAAGTATTCACCCCCCTTGACTTTTTCGTGTTTTGTTGCATTACAGCCATAAGTTCAATATTTTGTTAATCTGAATTTTATGTGATGGATCAGAACACAATAGTCTAAGTTGGTAAAGTGAAATGAGAAAAATATAAATAAAACTATTGTTCAGAAATATAAAACAGAAAATTGGCATGTGTGTATGTATTCACCCCCTTTGTTAGGAGGCCCATAAAAAGCTCTGGTGCAACCAATTACCTTCAGAAGTCACATAATTAGTGAAATTATGTCACCTGTGTGCTAAGTGTCACATGATCTGTCATTACATATACATACCTTTTTTTAAAAGCCCCAGAGGCTGCAACACCTAAGCGAGAGGCATCACTAATAGGGATGAGCGAACCCAAACTGTATATATTTTTGTAAAAGTCTGGGTTCGGGTTCGGTGTTCGGCGCTTTCTTGGCGCTTTTTGAAAGGCTGCAAAGCAGCCAATCAACAAGCGTCATACTACTTTCCCCAAGAGGCCATCACAGCCATGCCTACTATTGGCATGGCTGTGATTGGCCAGTGCAGCATGTGACCCAGCCTCTATTTAAGCTGGAGTCACGTAGCGCCGCACGTCACTCTGCTCTGATCAGTGTAGGGATAGGATGCAGCTGCTGCTGTTAGGGCCAGATTAGGCAGTGATTTACTTACTGAAGTGATCGATGTACAGCTGTGTATCATTCAACCTCTGTTATTTAATTGCTCACTGTTTTAAGGCTGCCCAGAGCGTTTTTCAGTCACTTTTTTCTGGTGTGATCGGCAGCCATTTTGTGTCTTGTGGTGCGCCAGCACAAGCTGCCACCACGTACATTTAACCATCAATAGTGTGTTGTTTTTTTTTGCTATATCCTACATCAGGGGCTTGGCTGTGCTTGCTATTTTATTGAAGGGTAAAACACAATAGCCAAAATAGCAGTACCCTAAGGCCCCTTTCACACGGGCGAGTATTCCGCGCGGATGCGATGCGGGAGGTGAACGCATTGCACCCGCACTGAATACCGACCCATTCATTTCTATGGGGCTGTTCACATGAGCGGTGATTTTCACGCATCAGTTATGCGTTGCGTGAAAATCGCAGCATGTTCTATATTCTGCGTTTTTCACGCAACGCAGGCCCCATAGAAGTGAATGGGGTTGCGTGAAAATCGCAAGCATCCGCAAACAAGTGCGGATGCGGTGCGATTTTCACGCACGGTTGCTAGGAGACGATCGGGATGGAGACCCGATCATTATTATTTTCCCTTATAACATGGTTATAAGGGAAAATAATAGCATTCTGAATACAGAATGCATAGTAAAACAGCGCTAGAGGGGTTAAAAAAAATAAATAAATAATTTAACTCACCTTAATCCACTTGCTCGCGTAGCCCGGCATCTCCTTGTGTCTTCTTTGTTGAAGGACCTGTGGTGAGCATTAATTACAGTTCAAGGACCTGGGATGACGTCACTCCGGTCATCACATGGTACGTCACATGATCTTTTACCATGGTGATTCACCATGGTAAAAGATCATGTGACGTACCATGTGATGACCAGAGTGACGTCATCCCAGGTCCTTGAACTATAGTTAATGCTCACCACAGGTCCTTCAACAAAGAAGACACAAGGAGATGCCGGGCTACGCGAGCAAGTGGATTAAGGTGAGTTAAATTATTATTATTATTTTTTTAACCCCTCTAGAGCTGTTTTACTATGCATTCTGTATTCAGAATGCTATTATTTTTCCTTATAACCATGTTATAAGGGAAAATAATGCTATTTACAGAACACCGATCCCAAGCCCGAACTTCTGTGAAGAAGTTCGGGTTTGGGTACCAAATACGCGCGATTTTTTTCACGCGAGTGCAAAACGCATTACAATGTTTTGCACTCGCGCGGAAAAATCGCGGGTGTTCCCGCAACGCACCCGCACATTTTCCCGCAACGCCCGTGTGAAAGAGGCCTAAACCTGGTGTTTCAGCTGTGGCTAGCCAATTGTAATACTGTCTGCTGTCTGGCAAAGGATATATTTTTTTCTGGGTTAAAATACAATTCCCAACTTAGCAATTCCCTAAATCAGTGGTTTCTGCTGTATCAGGCCAAGTTTAAATCTATCCATAAAAGGGTATATTACATTGAAGGTGCGGATAGGGTCATTCTCAATAACTTCAAATGCTACCGTGCATCTCCAAGTCTAATTCTGTCCGTAAACGTATACCTGTCATCCACCGCCTAAATACTAGGCTAACAATTTATATTCAGCTAAATCTGTGGTTACTGCTGTGCCTGTATTAGTGTAATACGGTACCTAAGTAGATAGCCAGATAGTGTTAGGTGCCTGTAAAAAAAAGGCCTGAATTAGAATTCAATACATTGGGCCAAATAATTTTTTTCTTATTGTGGTGAACGGTAACAATGAGGAAAACATCTAGTAAGGGACGCGGACATAGTCGTGTTGGTGTTAGTGGACCCTCTGGTGCTGGGAGAGGACGTGGCCGTTTTGCCATAACCACACGTCCTAGTGTACCAACTACCTCAGGTCCCAGTAGACGCCAGAATTTACAGCGATATTTGGTGGGCCCAATGCCGTTCTAAGGATGGTAAGGCCTGAGCAGGTACAGGCATTAGTCAATTGGGTGGCCGACAGTGTATCCAGCACGTTCACATTATCTCCCACCCAGTCTTCTGCAGAAAGCGCACAGATAACGCCTGAAAACCAAGCCCATTAGTCTGTCACATCACCCCCATGCATATCAGGGAAACTGTCTGAGCCTCAAGTTATGCAGCAGTCTCTTATGCTGTTTGAAGACTCTGCTGGCAGGGTTTCCCAAGGGCATCCACCTAGCCCTTCCCCAGTGGTGGAAGACATAGAATGCACTGACGCACAACCACTTATGTTTCCTGATGATGAGGACATGGGAATACCACCTCAGCACGTCTCTGATGATGAAACACAGGTGCCAACTGCTGCATCTTTCTGCAGTGTGCAGACTGAACAGGAGGAAGACTGGGTGGAAGACGATGCAGGGGACGATGAGGTCCTAGACCCCACATGGAATGAAGGTCGTGCCACTGACTTTCAGAGTTCGGAGGAAGAGGCAGTGGTGAGACCGAGCCAACAGCGTAGCAAAAGAGGGAGCAGTGGGCAAAAGCAGAACACCCGCCGCCAAGAGAGTCCGCCTGCTACTGGCCACTGCCATCTGGGACCGAGCACCCCAAAGGCAGCTTCAAGGAGTTCCCTGGCATGGCAGTTCTTCAAACAATGTGCTGACGACAAGACCCGAGTGGTTTGCACGCTGTGCCATCTGAGCCTGAAGCGAGGCATTAACGTTCTGAACCTTAGCACAACCTGCATGACCAGGCACCTGCATGCAAAGCATGAACTGCAGTGGAGTAAACACCTTAAAAACAAGGAACTCACTCAGGCTCCCCCTGCTACCTCTTCTGCTGCTGCCGCCTCGGCCTCTTCCTCTGCCTCTGGAGGAACGTTGGCACCTGCTGCCCAGAAAACAGAGGATGTACCACCAACACCACCACCTCCGTCACCAAGCATCTCAACCATGTCACACGGCAGCGTTCAGCTCTCCATCTCACAAACATTTGGGAGAAAGCGTAAATTCCCACCTAGCCACCCTCTATCCCTGTCCCTGAATGCCAGCATTTCTGAACTACTGGCCTATGAAATGCTGTCATTCAGGCTGGTGGACACAGACAGCTTCAAACAGCTCAAGTCGCTTGCTGTCCCACAGTATGCTGTTCCCAGCCGCCACTACTTCTCCAAGACAGCCGTGCCTTCCCTGCACAACCAAGTATCCGATAAAATCAAGTGTGCACTGTGAAACGCCATCTGTGGCAAGGTCCACCTAACCACAGATACGTGGACCAGTAAGCACGGCCAGGGACGCTATATCTCCCTAACTGCACACTGGGTAAATGTAGTGGCGGCTGGGCCCCAGGCGGAGAGCTATTTGGCGCACGTCCTTCCGCCGCCAAGGATCACAGGGCAACATTCTTTGCCTCCTGTAGCCTCCTCCTCCTACTCGGCTTCCTCCTCCTCTTCTTCCACCTGCTCATCCAGTCAGCCACACACCTTCACCACCAACTTCTGCACAGACCGGGGTAAACGTCAGCAGGCCATTCTGAAACTGATATGTTTGGGGGATATGCCCCACACCGCGCAGGAGTTGTGGCGGGGTATTGAACAACAGACCGATGAGTGGTTGCTGCTGGTGAGCCTCAAGCCCGGCCTGGTGGTGTGTGATAATGGGCGAAATCTCGTCGCAGCTCTGGGACTAGCCGGTTTGACGCACATCCCTTGCCTGGCTCATGTTCTGAATTTGGTGGTGCAGAAGTTCATTCACAACTACCCCGACATATCAGAGCTGCTGCATAAAGTGCCGCTGCTCGCCTGTCTGCGCTACAACGTATCTTCGGCCTTCCCGCTCACCGCCTCATATGCGACGTACCCACCAGGTGGAACTCCACCTTGCACATGCTGGACAGACTGTGCGAGCAGCAGCAGGCCATAGTGGAGTTTCAGCTGCAGCACGCACGGGTCAGTCGCACTGCAGAACAGCACCACTTCACCACCAATGACTGGGCCTCCATGCGAGACCTGTGTGCCCTGTTGCGCTGTTTCGAGTACTCCACCAACATGGCCAGTGGCGATGACGCCGTTATCAGCATTACAATACCACTTCTACCACGCAGGACGATGACAATACGCCTCCCACAGAGGACAGCTTGTCCTTACCTCTGGGCAGCCTGGCACACATGAGCGACTACATGCTGCTGTGCCTGGGCAACGACAGCAGAGTTGCCCACATTTTAACGTGTGCGGACTACTGGGTTGCCACCCTGCTGGATCCCCGGTACAAAGACAATGTGCCCACCTTACTTCCTGCACTGGAGCGTGATAGGAAGATGCGCGAGTACAAGCGCACGTTGGTAGACGCGCTACTGAGAGCATTCCCAAATGTCACAGGGGAACAAGTGGAAGCCCAAGGCGAAGGCAGAGGAGGAGCAAGAGGTCGCCAACACAGCTGTGTCACGGCCAGCTCCTCTGAGGGCAGGGTTAGCAAGGCAGAGATGTGGAAAAGTTTTGTCAACACGCCACAGCTAACTGCACCACCACCTGATACGGAACGTGTTAGCAGGAGGCAACATTTCACTAACATGGTGGAACATGACGTGTGCACACCCCTCTACGTACTGACTGATGGTTCGGCCCCATTCAACTTCTGGGTCTCCTAATTGTCCACGTGGTTAGAGCTAGCCTTTTATGCCTTGGAGGTGCTGGCCTGCCCGGCGGCCAGCGTTTTGTCTGAACGTGTATTCAGCACGGCAGGGGGCGTCATTACAGACAAACGAAGCCGCCTGTCTACAGCCAATGTGGACAAGCTGACGTTCATAAAAATGAACCAGGCATGGATCCCACAGGACATGTCTATCCCTTGTGCAGATTAGACATTTATAACTACCTCCCCTTAACCATATATTATTGTACTCCAGGGCACTTCCTCATTCAATCCTCTTTTTATTTTCATTTTACCATTATATTGCGGGGCAACCCAAAGTTGAATGAACCTCTCCTCTGTCTGGGTGCCGGGGCCTAAAAATATCTGACAGTGGCCTGTTCCAGTGTTGGGTGACATGAAGCATGATTCTCTGCTATGACATGAAGCCTGAATCTCTGCTATGGGACCTCTCTCCTCTGTCTGGGTGCCGGGGCCAAAACATATCTGACAGTGGCCTGTTCCAGTGTTGGGTGACATGAAGCCTGATTCTCTGCTATGGGACCTCTCTCCTCTGTCTGGGTGCCGGGGCCTAAACATATCTGACAGTGGCCTGTTCCAGTATTGGGTGACATGAAGCATGATTCTCTGCTATGACATAACATAGTAACATAGTACATAAGGCCGAAAAGGGACATTTGTCCATCCAGTTCGGCCTGTCATCCAGCAAGTTGATCCAGAGGAAGGCAAAAAAAAACTGTGAGGTAGAAGCCAATTTTCCTCACTTTAGGGGAATAAAAAATTCCTTCCCGACTCCAATCAGGCAATAGGAATATCTCCCTGGATCAACGACCCCTCTCTAGTAGCTATATCCTGTAATATTATTACACTCCAGAAATACATCCAGGCCCCTCTTGAATTCCTTTATTGTACTCACCATCACCACCTCCTCAGACAGAGAGTTCCATAGTCTCACTGCTCTTTCCTCCAAACACAGAGGATGTCCCCTCGTCACAGTCACTGTCCTGGGGATAAATAGATGATGGGATAGATCTCTGTACTGACCCCTGATATATTTATACATATTAATTAGATCTCCCTTCAGTCGTCTTTTTTCTAACGTGAATAACTCTAATTTTGATAATGCCCAATTCCAGTTATTACTTTAGTTGCCCTTCTCTGGACCCTCTCCAGCTCTGCTATGTCTGCCTTGTTCACTGGAGCCCAGAACTGTACACAGTACTCCATGTTTGGTCTGACTAATGATTTGTAAAGTAGTAGGAATATGTTCTCATCACAGGCATCTATGCCCCTTTTGATGCAACCCATTATCTTATTGGCCTTGGCAGCAGCTGCCTGACACAGTTTTTTGCAGCTTAGTTTGTTGTTTATTAAAATTCCTAGATCCTTTTCCATGTCAGTGTTACTGAGTGTTTTACCATTTAGTATGTACGGGTGACTTGCATTATTTCTTCCCATATGCATAACCTTACATTTGTCAGTGTTAAACCTCATCTGCCACTTATCTGCCCAAGCCTCCAGTCTATCCAGATCCCTCTGGAGTAGTATACTGTCCTCTTCAGTGTAAATTACTTTACACAGTTTAGTGTCATCTGCGAAAATTTATATTTTACTATGCAAGCCTTCTACAAGATCATTAATAAATATACACTGCGTGCAGAATTATTAGGCAAATGAGTATTTTGACCACATCATCCTCTTTATGCATGTTGTCTTATTCCAAGCTGTATAGGCTCGAAAGCCTACTACCAATTAAGCATATTAGGTGATGTGCATCTCTGTAATGAGAAGGGGTGTGGTCTAATGACATCAACACCCTATATTAGGTGTGCATAATTATTAGGCAACTTCCTTTCCTTTGGCAAAATGGGTCAAAAGAAGGACTTGACAGGCTCAGAAAAGTCAAAAATAGTGAGATATCTTGCAGAGGGATGCAGCACTCTTAAAATTGCAAAGCTTCTGAAGCGTGATCATCGAACAATCAAGCGTTTCATTCAAAATAGTCAACAGGGTCGCAAGAAGCGTGTGGAAAAACCAAGGCGCAAAATAACTGCCCATGAACTGAGAAAAGTCAAGCGTGCAGCTGCCAAGATGCCACTTGCCACCAGTTTGGCCATATTTCAGAGCTGCAACATCACTGGAGTGCCCAAAAGCACAAGGTGTGCAATACTCAGAGACATGGCCAAGGTAAGAAAGGCTGAAAGACGACCACCACTGAACAAGACACACAAGCTGAAATGTCAAGACTGGGCAAAGAAATATCTCAAGACTGATTTTTCTAAGGTTTTATGGACTGATGAAATGAGAGTGAGTCTTGATGGGCCAGATGGATGGGCCCGTGGCTGGATTGGTAAAGGGCAGAGAGCTCCAGTCCGACTCAGACGCCAGCAATGTGGAGGTGGAGTACTGGTTTGGGCTGGTATCATCAAAGATAAGCTTGTGGGGCCTTTTCGGGTTGAAGATGGAGTCAAGCTCAACTCCCAGTCCTACTGCCAGTTTCTGGAAGACACCTTCTTCAAGCAGTGGTACAGTGAGAAGTCTGCATTCTTCAAGAAAAACATGATTTTCATGCAGGACAATGCTCCATCACACGCGTCCAAGTACTCCACAGCGTGGCTGGCAAGAAAGGGTATAAAAGAAGAAAATCTAATGACATGGCCTCCTTGTTCACCTGATCTGAACCCCATTGAGAACCTGTGGTCCATCATCAAATGTGAGATTTACAAGGAGGGAAAACAGTACACCTCTCTGAACAGTGTCTGGGAGGCTGTGGTTGCTGCTGCACGCAATGTTGATGGTGAACAGATCAAAACACTGACAGAATCCATGGATGGCAGGCTTTTGAGTGTCCTTGCAAAGAAAGGTGGCTATATTGGTCACTGATTTGTTTTTGTTTTGTTTTTGAATGTCAGAAATGTATATTTGTGAATGTTGAGATGTTATATTGGTTTCACTGGTAAAAATAAATAATTGAAATGGGTATATATATTAGGTAAGTTGCCTAATAATTATGCACAGTAATAGTCACCTGCACACACAGATATCCCCCTAAAATAGCTAAAACTAAAAACAAACTAAAAACTACTTCCAAAAATATTCAGCTTTGATATTAATGAGTTTTTTGGGTTCATTGAGAACATGGTTGTTGTTCAATAATAAAATGAATCCTCAAAAATACAACTTGCCTAATAATTCTGCACTCCCTGTATTGAAGAGAATAGGGCCCAATACTGACCCCTGCGGTACTCCACTAGTGACAGTGACCCAATCTGAGTATGTACCGTTAATTAGCACCCTCTGTTTTCTATCATTGAGCCAGTTACTTACCCACTTACAGACGTTTTCTCCCAGTCCGAGCCTTCTCATTTTATATACTAACCTTTTATGTGGTACAGTGTCAAATGCTTTGGAGAAGTCCAGATACACGACATCCATTGATTCGCCGCTGTCAAGTCTAGAACTTACCTCCTCATAGAAACGGATTAAATTAGTTTGACATGACCGATCCCTCACGAAGCCATGCTGATATGGCGTTATTTGCTTATTTCCGTTAAGATGCTCTAACATAGCATCTCTCAGAAAACCTTCAAACAGTTTACCCACAACAGATGTTAAACTTACCGGCCTATAGTTTCCAGGCTCTGTTTTTGGACCCTTTTTGAATATTGGCACCACATTTGCCATGCTCCAATCCTGTGGGACATTCCCTGTCAGTATAGAATCTGCAAATATCATAAATAAGGGTCTGGCTATGACATTACTTAATTCCCTTAGGATATGGGGGTGTATGCCATCCGGTCCTGGTGATTTGTCTATTTTAATCTTTTTAAGTCGCTGTTGTACTTCTTCCTGGGTCAGACAGGACACTTTTAATGGGGAATTTATTTCAACATTCAGCATTTCAGCTGACAGTTTATTTTCCTCAGTGAATACATTGGAGAAAAAAAATATTTAACAGCTTTGCTTTCTCCTCGTCGCTCTCTGCGACTCCCCCCTCATTACTCTTTAAAGGGCCGACACCTTCAGATTTATACTTTTTAACATTTATATAATTAAAGAACATTTTATGGTTAGTTTTACTCTCTTTGGCAATTAATCTCTCGGTCTCTAGTTTGGCCGCTTTTATTTGTTTTTTACATGTTCTATTTTTTTCCTTATAGTTTTTCAGTGCTTCCGTGCTACCCTCCTGTTTTAGTGTTTTATATGCTTTCTTTTTGTCATTTATTACTTTCTTTACAGTTCTGTTTATCCACATTGGTTTCTTTTTGTTCCTTAACCTTTTATTCCCATACGGTATGTACCAGTCACAATGAGCTTTTAGGATGCTTTTAAAGATATCCCATTTTGTGGCTGTATTTTTATTTGTGAGGACTTTATCCCATTTAGTTAGGCCTATGGCCTCTCTTAGTTGGCTAAATTTAGCTTTTTTGAAGTTTGGTATTTTTGTTCCTCCCTGTAGAAATGCTCTTTTGAATGATAATTGGAAGGTTATTACTTTATGGTCACTATTTCCCCAGGTGTCCCCCAACCTGCACGTCTGTTGTTCTGTCAGGTCTATTGGTTAATACTAAGTCCAGTATGGCTGTCCCTCTAGTCGGGTCCTGAACCAGTTGGGAGAGGTAATTGTCTTTGGTTATTGCCAAGAACCTGTTTCCTTTATGAGATATACAAGTTTCAGTTTCCCAGTCTATAACTGGGTAGTTGAAGTCCCCCATAATAACCACCTCATTATGATTTGCCGCCTTGTCTATCTCATTTAGTAGTCGATTTTCTGTGGACTCTGGTATATTAGGTGGTTTATAGTAAACTCCTATTAGTAATTTATTGTTCTTTTTAGCTCCATATATCTCTACCCACAGTGACTCCACATGTTCATGTCCCTCACTTATATCTTCACGGAGTGTGGGCTTTAGACAGGACTTTACATAAAGGCAGACCCCTCCCCCTCTCCGGTTTTGACGATCCTTTCTAAACAGACTGCAACCCTGTACAGTAACTGCCCAGTCATAGCTATCATCCAGCCATGTCTCAGTTATTCCCACTATGTCATAGTCCTCCTCACACATCACTAATTCCAGTTCACCAGTTTTATTAGTCAAGCTTCTGGCATTAGTATACATACATTTGAGAGGTTTATGTATATTTTTTACCCTACACCTTTACCTCTGAACTGTTCTAGTCCCTCCTTCCATTCCTCCCCAAGTCCCACTACCATGCCCCCGGTCTCTATCTGCACTATCTTCCCATCCTGTAACGTAATTACCCTCCCCCCAGACATGAAGCCTGAATCTCTGCTATGGGACCTCTCGCCTCTGTCTGGGTGACGGGGCCTAAAAATATCTGACAATGGCCTGTTCCAGTGGTGGGTGACATGAAGCCTGATTCTCTGCTATGACATGAAGCCTGAATCTTTGCTATGGAACCTCTCTCCTCTGTCTGGGTGTAGGGGCCTAAAAATATCTAACAATGGCCTGTTCCAGTGGTGGGTGACATGAAGCCTGATTCTCTGCTATGACATGAAGCCTGATTCTCTGCTATGGGACCTCTCTCCTCTGTCTGGGTGCCGGGGCCTAAACATATCTGACAGTGGCCTGTTCCAGTGGTGGGTGACATGAAGCATGATTCTCTGCTATGACATGAAGCCTGATTCTCTGCTATGGGACCTCTCTCCTCTGTCTGGGTGCCGGGGCCTAAAAATATCTGACAGTGGCCTGTTCTAGTGTTGGGTGACATGAAGCATGATTCTCTGCTATGACATGAAGCCTGATTCTCTGCTATGGGACCGCTCTCCAATTGATATTGGTTAATTTTTATTTATTTTATTTTTATTTTAATTCATTTCCCTATCCACATTTGTTTGCAGGGGATTTACCTACATTTTGCTGCCTTTTGCAGCCCTCTAGCCCTTTCCTGGGCTATTTTACAGCCTTTTTAGTGCCGAAAAGTTTGGGTCGCCATTGACTTCAATGGGGTTCGGGTTCGGGTTCAAAGTTCGGGTCAAGTTCGGATCCCGAACCCGAACATTCCCGGGAAGTTCGGCCGAACTTCTCGAACCCGAACATCCAGGTGTTCGCTCAACTCTAATCACTAACTAAACACTGCCATTAAGACCAAGGAACTCTCCAGACAAGTAAGGTACAATGTTGTTGAGAAGTACAAGTCAGGGTTAGGTTATAAAAAAATATTCAAATCTTTGACGATCCCCAGGAGCACCATCAAATCTATCATAACCAAGTGGAAAGAACATAGCACAACAGCAAACCTGCCAAAAGAAGGACGCCCGCCAAAACTTATGGACCGGTTAAGAAGGGCATTAATCAGAGAGCCAGCACTGAGACCTAAGGTAACCCTGGAGGATCTGCAGAGTTCCACAGCAGAGACTGGAGTATCGGTACATAGTACGACAATAAGACGTACGCTCGATAGAGTTGGGATTTATGGCAGAGTGGCCAGAAGAAAGCCATTACTTTAAGCAAAAAACAAAACGGCACGTTATGAGTTTGCGAAAAGGCATGTGGAAGACTCCCAAAATGTATGGGGGAAGGTGCTCTGGTTTAATGAGACTAAAATTGAAGTTTTCGGCCATCAAAGAAAACGATATGTCTGGCACAAACCCAACACATCACATCAACCAAAGAACACCATCCCCACAGTTAAACATGGTGGTGGCACACAGCTAAAGCAACGCGGTTAAAGGGAAAACATGTAAATGTGTTGGAATGGCCTAGTCAAAGCCCAGATCTCAAATCCATTAGAAAATCTTTTGTCAGACTTTCACACTAGCGGCAGGACGGATCCGACAGCCTGTTAACCCTGTCGGATCCGTCCTGCCGCTATTTCGCGGTGAGAAGCCGCCGGACTAAAAAGTCGGACATGCAGTACTTTTAGTCCGGTGGCCTTTCACCGTGCACTGCCTTTTAATAAACCCTGTTAATGCCTGCATCAATCAGCACTTTCACCCTAATAAGAATGGTTTGCTGGAATTACAGAGCTGTATAATGGCAAATTTGGATCCCCAGTCAGTGTAGCAAGGTGTAATAGGATTGTTCCCATTACCAAGGCTATAACCTACCCTACTGACCCCTGTTCAACATAAATGCTGTGGAATGATTCCTCCCTTGCCTTTCCCTACACCTTGAATAATCTTTCCCTGCACTTGTAAATCTTTTTTTTTTTTTGCAGAATGAGGTTTTTCCTAGGACTGTCCCTAGCTCCTGCCGAGTCAGGGTTGATCGAGCATGCTTGAGCTTCCACAATCACAAGAAGATGACAGTGGGGAACGTCAATTACTGTTTCAGCCCAACCTCCAGCAGCCTCCAGGCTGCTCCCACACCAGTGTCTCTTGGGGGATAGTGGTCTCTCAGCCCTCCCGGCTCAGTCCACACAGAGCCACTCCAGCCTTCTGTGTGCCCACCGCCTCTCACTCTGAGGATTCATTTATCCCCAGGTGCAGTAATCACCTGGGGATTACTTCAGACCTGGTGATTCTGGGGAAGACACAGCAAATCCTGCCATATATCTCCCCTAACAAACATGAGGCCTGTCACTGCCTCACATACCCCCCTCATTTGCTCAAGCCCATAGGGGTGAACACTAGCATCAAATCCAGATGCTCGTGAATGGGCATCGACCTGGCCTACAGTCTTCCCCTTATTCTGCCAGAGCCAGGACAACAGCGCTTGGTTTGCCACCCTCATGAGTTTATTACAGAGCTGACAAGGCCTCTGAGATTTTCTTGCCCATCTCATGAGCAGGTACTGTCTTTTTATATTTCCTGGCTTCTGCACAAGCCCCTCACGTCCTTTCTTGGACTGCGGCAACTCTTGACTGAACTGGTCCCAGTCATAGTCGTGTCCAGACCCTTTCTCTTTTGCCTTGCGGAGCTCCTTCAGCAGAGCAGGTTTCTTACGTCTCCCTCCTTTTCCACGCATCTGGACCCCTTTAACATTATTCTCAGCAGGGGTTTCTTCAGGTTTGGGGCCAGCTTTAGAGTTTTCTGCATCTTTAGTGGCTTTTCTCACTTCAGCAGTCGCTCCTTCCGCCCTAACCTTGGTCTCTGGAACATCCAAGGATTTCTCCCATTTCAAGACCTCGGCCTTAGCTTCTTTGGCCTCTATTTCTTTGGAGTCTCCATATACTTTATTAGCCTTTTCATCCTTCACGGACATGACATCATATCCTTGCCTTCCTAACTCTTCCATCTCATCAAGGTTGGAGGCACTGGGGACATCAGGATCTTCACCCGACTCGTTGCCTTCCGGCTAACCGCCCAGAGGTTCACTCAGGATATTTTTCCCCAACCGCTTAGGCTCTAGGAAAGCCATCTCACAGTAGTAGACACCATCTGTATGCTGGTCGTCTGTCTCCTGGTATTTCTTCTACAGCAGACTGCTGGCTTTCTGTAAGGCACTGACGGCAGAGGGAACATCTTTCATGACCAGGTCCTGGCTACTCATTGCCACGAGTCTCTTGGCCTCTGCACTCACATCAGCCCCACCTGCTGTTTCAGCAGAAAGATCTTCCGTCTTCTCCACCTCAGTCGGCACCACGGCGCCACCATCTCCAGACCCATTCTTAACAGGCTCTGGCTTAGACTTCTTTAACTCATAGACGTTCTTCCAGACATCATCCTTTGAGCTCATGAGATCTTCCATCCCAGCTCTTAATTGCTTGTTCAGCCTCTCACATTCTGTCACAAGGGTGTCAAGACCCACGCCTGACTCCGTTATACCCGGGGTCAGGAAGTCGCAGCGGTTGGCTGCGCGCTCTATGTAAGATAGGGCTGTTTCCTTATGGTAGCTTTCTGGGTTTGCTTTGCAACCCTTTTTGGCTCACTCAGGGATCCGTAGCTCCTTCTCCTCAGCTGTTCCTTGTCCAGCACTCCCAACCTCCTTATATTCCCCTCTCACACTTCTCTGGTTGCCAGATATAGAGCTTCCTGCCTGGACTTCTATACTGACCCTCTGGAGCTGTGTTGCTGCGTTCTCTGGTAGTTGGTCCAGAATGTTACCCTCCGGATCCCTGTTGGACCTTTGTGGTCTGCTGTGGTCGCCCACCTGGGTGTATGTGTTTGTCTGTATTGTCTGTCCTCTCCCTGGTGTTTCCCTCTTAGTGTCAGTGGTGCAGACTAGTGATCCCACCGGCCCGTTCACTATCTAGGGCTCATTCTAGGGAAAGCCAGGGTTTAGGCACGTGATCGCCGCACGGGTGAGGAACCCGTCTAGGGACGTCAGGGCAGTCAGGTGCCAGCCGCAAGGTGAGTCAGGGGTCACCACCTTTCCCTCTCCCTTGGGCAGGGCTTTCCCTTTTCCCTCCCTGTGCGTGACGCCGGTCATTACATTATATCTGGCCCTTATTTTGTGTAGGTAAAAAAAAATATATATTTTTTTTTACCTACTTAGAATCCAGTATGGATCCAATTGCTGCTCTGTCCAAACACTTTCATGGCCTGTCTTTGGAGGTGGCAGGATTGAAGCAACTGGTCCTCCAGCAACAGCAGCAATTACAACTGACCGCAAGCCCAGCGGTTGCTACTGTTAACCAGGTTGTTGTGGAACCCAAGGTCCCTCTCCCTGACAGATTTTCTGGGGGAAGGGACAAGTTTTTGACATTCCGTGAGGCCTGTAAATTATATTTTAAACTGCGCCCTTACTCCTCTGGTAATGAAGAACAGCGGGTGGGGGTTGTTATTTCCCTGCTGCAGGGGGGCCCGCAATCCTGGGCTTTTTCTTTACCCTCTGATTCCCAGGCTCTTCGGTCAGTGGATGAGTTTTTCGGGGCCTTTGGTCTCATATATGATGACCCTGACCGAGTTGCACTGGCTGAATCAAGTTTACGGAGACTCCTACAAGGAGAGCGGCCGGTAGAGGAGTATTGCTCTGACTTCCGTAGGTGGGCTACGGATACCCAATGGAACGACCCGGCTCTCAGGAGTCAGTTCTGCTCTGGGTTATCCGAAAGGGTTAAGGATGCGCTTGCATTATATGAGACCCCCTTTTCCCTTGATGCGGTTATGTCCCTTTATATCCGAATAGATAGACGCCTTAGGGACAGGTTGAAAAAAACGGAGCAATTGGTAACCTCTCCCTGTACAGACTTAGACGAGCCTATGCAGCTAGGAGGAACTACTCGTCAGGTCCATCCTCCTGAGGCTCGCCGTAGGCGTGTTTTTTTTTTTTTTTTGTGGGGAGAGGGGTCATTTCATTAATGTCTGTCCTTCTTTCCTCAGAAACAAAAGACCGTCGGAAAACTACTAACCCCAGGCTGTGTGGAGGATGTCAGCCGGGGGGTATATGTTTCCTCCATACGTACATCGCAATTTGTGTTGCTAGCAGTTATTGTTTTTGGTGTTAAGACGGAGACTATTTCTTTCTTTCTAGACAGTGGAGCAGGGGTAAATTTGATAGATGCCCATTTTGCCCGCACTATGGGTTTGTCTCTCTGTACGCTACAGAGACCTATTCCCATATTCGCTATTGATTCTGCTCCTCTGTCTCAGAGAAACCTCACCCACATTGTTCATAATTTACACCTTCGGGTAGGGGACCACCATAACGAGATGCTTTCATGTTATGTTCTGGAGGGGCTTCCCACTCCAGTAGTGCTGGGCCTTCCCTGGTTGGTAGCGCACAATCCAGTGGTGGATTGGCAGGCCAGGGAGATATCGGAGTGGAGTGAGCATTGCAGAGAAAATTGCTTAAATAGCAATTGCTTAGTCGCCTCCATAACTACCCTACCTACATTTATTTCGGACTTTGAGGACGTTTTTTCTGAAAAGGGTTGTCAGAAGTTACCACCTCACCGTCCTTATGATTGCCCGGTTAACCTTATTCCCGGCGCAAAATTACGCAAGACCAGGTTATATAATCTTTTGGGTCCAGAGAGACAAGCCATGAAGGATTATATCTCCGAGAGCTTGGCTAAAGGACACATCAGACCCTCTTCTTCACCCGTGGCTGCAGGGTTTTTCTTTGTTAAAAAGAAAGATGGGGGCCTGCGTCCTTGCCTAGATTTTCGCGAATTAAATCGGATAACCATCCGAGACCCATATCCTCTTCCTCTCATTCCTGACCTGTTTAACCAGATTGCGGGTGCTAGGTGGTTCTCCAAACTTGATCTTAGGGGGGCCTACAATCTGATTCGTATCAAGGAGGGGGATGAGTGGAAGACAGCTTTTAACACCCCTGAGGGGCATTATGAAAATCTAGTTATGCCTTTCGGTCTGACCAATGCTCCTGCCGTCTTTCAACATTTCGTTAATGACATTTTTAGTCATCTAATCGGCAGGTTTGTGGTAATATACCTAGATGATATTTAAATTTATTCGTCTGATCTGAGAACACATGAGGTGCATGTCAGACAAGTACTGCAGGTCCTACGGACGAATGAATTATATGCTAAAATTGAAAAATGTGTCTTCGCCGTTCAGGAGATACAATTCCTAGGTTATTTTTTATCTGCGTCAGGTTTCCGTATGGTTCCTAGGAAGGTCCAGGCAATTTTAGATTGGGATCTTCCTGAGAACCTCAAAGCTCTGCAACGGTTCTTGGGCTTCGCGAATTTCTATAGGAAATTCATTAAAAATTATTCAGTTATTGTAAAACCCCTTACTGACATGACTAGGAAGGGGACAGATTTTTCTAAATGGTCTGACGCCGCTAAAGTTGCTTTTTCCTCTCTAAAAGAGAGGTTTACCTCGGCACCTGTACTAGTCCAACCTGATGTCTCTCAGCCTTTTATTGTTGAAGTCGATGCGTCAGAGGTGGGAGTGGGGGCGGTGCTGTCTCAGGGTCCGTCTCCTGGCAAATGGCGTCCTTGTGCTTTCGTTTCTAAAAAACTATCTACAGCAGAAAAGAACTACGATATTGGCAATAGGGAACTATTAGCTATTAAACTAGCGTTTGAAGAATGGCGTCACTTTTTAGAGGGGGCAGTCCACCCCGTCACTGTGATTACAGACCACAAAAATCTTCTGTACCTCGAATCAGCTAAGCGTCTCACCCCTAGACAGGCTAAGTGGTCGCTATTTTTTACCAGGTTTAACTTTGTTATTACCTATCGTCCTGGGGCAAAGAATACCAAGGCTGATGCACTATCTCGTTGTTTCCCTGGAGGGGGTAATGTGAGTGATCCGGTACCCATTCTTCAAAGAGGAGTGGTTGTTTCTGCGGTACACTCTGCTCTGGAGGGGAAGGTGTTAGAGGCCCAGGGGGACGCCCCGGTCTCTTGCCCCTCAGAGAAATTGTTTGTACCGTTGAACCTGCGTTTCGAACTATTAAAGGAATATCATAATTCGGCACTTGCTGGGCACCCGGGTAGTAAAGCAACCTTGGAGCTATTGTCTCGTCGTTTTTGGTGGCCAAGGTTGCGTCAAGATGTATTGGATTTTGGGTCTTCTTGTTCTACCTGTGCGCGCGCAAAAGTTTCACATACACGTCCTGCAGGGTCTCTATTACCACTCGTCATTCCCAATAGACCATGGACACATCTGTCAATGGATTTTATCACTGACTTACCTTTGTCTGCGGGTAAAACAGTTATTTTGGTAGTAGTGGACAGGTTTAGCAAAATGGTACACTTCATTGCGTTACCCGCACTACCTAATGCTAAGACTCTTGCTCAGGTATTCGTCAGTGAAATCGTGAAGCTTCACGGGGTCCCTTCCGATGTTGTTTCCGTTGTACCCAGTTTATTTCTAAATTTTGGAAAGCTTTTTGTTCCCGTTTGGGGGTACACTTGTCCTTTTCCTCAGCTTTCCATCCTCAGTCGAGTGGACAGACTGAGCGTACCAACCAAAACCTGGAGACATATCTAAGATGTTTTGTGTCTGAAAACCAAGAGTTGTGGTCATCATATTTACCGTTAGCTGAGTTTGCCATAAATAATCGTCGTCAGGAATCCACTGGCAAGACACCATTTCTTGGTGCATATGGTTTTCATCCCCAATTCTGTACTTTCAAAGAGGGGGGGTCTTCTGGGGTTCCCGAAGAGGAACGGTTTTCGTCATCTCTTTCATCGGTATGGCAGAAGGTGCAAGCTAACTTGAAAAATATGGGAGGTAAATACAAATGCGTGGCTGATAAGAGACGGTCGCCAGGTCCGGACCTAGGAGTGAATGACTATGTGTGGTTGTCTACTAGGAATATTAAATTAAAGGTTCCCTCTTGGAAACTGGGTCCTAGGTTCATTGGCCCTTACAAAATTGTAGCCATCATCAACCCTGTGGCTTTTCGCCTGGAGCTACCTCAGACTTTTAAAATCCATAACGTCTTTCATAAGTCGTTACTCAAAAAATATGTTCCACCTCTAGAACTGTCACCGCTGCCACCCCCTCCTTTTGTTGTGGATGGTAATCTAGAATTTCAGATATCCAAAATTGTTAATTCTCGTCGGGTCCGCCGCTCTCTTCAATATCTGGTGCATTGGAGAGGTTACGGTCCCGTGGAAAGAATGTGGGTTCCTGCGTCTGAGGTAAACGCCGACAGGCTAGTTCGGGCTTTTCATGCCTTTCATCCTGAGAGACCTAGTCCTGAGTGTCCGGAGGCTCCTCGTAGAGAGGGGGGTACTGTCACGAGGGTGTCAAGACCCACGCCTGACTCCGTTATACCCGGGGTCAGGAAGTCGCAGCGGTTGGCTGCGCGCTCTATGTAAGATAGAGCTGCTTCCTTTTGGTAGCTTTCTGGGTTTGCTTTGCAACCCTTTTTGGCTCACTCAGGGATCCGTAGCTCCTTCTCCTCAGCTGTTCCTTGTCCAGCACTCCCAACCTCCTTATATTCCCATCTCGCACTTCTCTGGTTAGCCAGATATAGAGCTTCCTGCCTGGACTTCTATACTGACCCTCTGGAGCTGTGTTGCTGCGTTCTCTGGTAGTTGGTCCAGAACGTTACCCTCCGGATCCCTGTTGGACCTTTGTGGTCTGCTGTGGTCGCCCACCTGGGTGTATGTGTTTGTCTGTATTGTCTGTCCTCTCCCTGGTGTTTCCCTCTTAGTGTCAGTGG